>NW_010400667.1:22807-23641 GCF_000710305.1 Buceros rhinoceros silvestris | reverse complement strand
AAAGCCTCGTTCCCTTCTGTCCTCTGTGACATTGCAAATTGTGTCTGAAGGGCAAAGCTCACCTTTCCTTTTCCTTTCTTGCACGAAAGGCGAGGAAAAGAATTGCTCCATCTTGCAGCTGCAGGTGTGAGGTGTGGAGGTTAAAGGCCAGATCTGAAACAGATTTCAGCCTACGCAGAAGGGGATGCCCCAGGACGGATTTCCTCACGGGGACAGAGCTGGTGTGGCTGAACTGCCCTCCCGGGAAGATGCTGCCCAGGACAGGAATCCTTCTGTTTCTAGAGCTAAAGTAACATTTTTTCAGATTCTGCTGGATTCGAGGGTTTGTGACATCTGGCCACATCCATCTTTTTGTCTTTCTTTTCTTTTTTTTTCTTTTTTGAACTTCACTCTGTTCTCGGGGAGGGCCCTACTTGCAGGTGCCAGGAGGTTTTTCTCATGGCTAGGGGTGGGGCTGCGGGACCGCTGGCTCCCAGCTCCACGCCAGAAGGGAGAGGGAGGCAGGCTCCTAGACTCGGTGAAGCCGGGCTTTCCCCGGGGTTGTTTGTGTCCATGATCACAGGGTTTTTCCAATGTGAAATGCATCAGCAGCCGCGCTAGCTGACGGGGCAGGAGCAAGCGTTGCCAGCGCTACGAAGCTGTGCCCTGGAAAGAGCTGCCATGATCTGAAAGTGCAGTTTATTAACTCCAGATTTTTACAGTGTAGCTGGCACGCCAACAATACGTTCGGAACACAAAGAATCATTTACAGATATAAATCAGGGGAAGGCTCCTGCGAGCCTGAGTCATGCACAGCCACTGTGCCAAGTGCCAGCTGCTGAGTGGCAGGGGGGC
>NW_010400667.1:7748-22705 GCF_000710305.1 Buceros rhinoceros silvestris | reverse complement strand
GTGTGTGGCAGTGGTCAACTGCCAGTGTCAGCTGGGTCACAGGCACCGAGCTCCTGTGGGGCATCACTGATTGCCTGACTGGCAAAACCACGAAGAATGGCAACTGCTTCTCTGACCGTGGAGCACAGGGGTCTTGGATAGTGGCCTCCTCCCCTGCTTAGAGGCAAAGGGAGCTGGGGCCAGTTCGTCAGTCAACAGGGGAAAAGGAGGAGGTGAGTTATAGGTCCTGTGCTGGCTCCATTGAGGAGAGGCCTTAGGAATTTAACCCTGATGTAGGGCATTAGCTATCGCTGTCCCGACCATCGTATCCCTCTGACTGCTCTGCAGTGTTTAGGAATAGCTCTAGTGTGTCATTTCGGTCTACAGGAACAGCTGGAAAGGTTACCTCCCACTGCTGCTTGATGCTGGAAATAGCCATCCTTGGAGCTGAGCTAGCAGGGTGAAAATGTGTGTGCGCCCTTTATCTGCACTGGCTCAGCATCAGCCTTCCTGGGGGGAAAGGGCAGAATCTGAGCCTCCCCCTTGGGTTGCTGCTGCTGGCTGGGCGCTAAAGCTCTTGGAGAAGAACCCTTCATTTTGTACTACATCCTTAAGAGAGGTTTAGGAGAGGGCTGGATACAGCGGCAACAGCTGACAGGGTGGGGAAAACAGCAAACAGGTTTGCAGCAGCTCTCTTGCTGTGCTCCTCCTGGGAGGTACCACGTCTCCCGTCTTCGCTGTGCTCCTCCTGGGAGGTACCACGTCTCCCGTCTTCGCTGTGCTCCTCCTGGGAGGTACCACGTCTCCCGTCTTCGCTGTGCTCCTCCTGGGAGGTACCACGTCTCCCGTCCTTCCTGTCCTCCCCCTGGCTGCTTGAGCTCATTAGCACGTGCAGGGTTTCTAGGAAGCATCGCTGTGCTCCTCCTGGGAGGTACCACGTCTCCCGTCTTCGCTGTGCTCCTCCTGGGAGGTACCACGTCTCCCGTCTTCGCTGTGCTCCTCCTGGGAGGTACCACGTCTCCCGTCTTCGCTGTGCTCCTCCTGGGAGGTACCACGTCTCCCGTCTTCGCTGTGCTCCTCCTGGGAGGTACCACGTCTCCCGTCTTCGCTGTGCTCCTCCTGGGAGGTACCACGTCTCCCGTCTTCGCTGTGCTCCTCCTGGGAGGTACCACGTCTCCCGTCTTCGCTGTGCTCCTCCTGGGAGGTACCACGTCTCCCGTCTTCGCTGTGCTCCTCCTGGGAGGTACCACGTCTCCCGTCTTCGCTGTGCTCCTCCTGGGAGGTACCACGTCTCCCGTCTTTGCTGTGCTCCCCCTGGGAGGTACCACGTCTCCCGTCTTCGCTGTGCTCCCCCTGGGAGGTACCACGTCTCCCGTCTTCGCTGTGCTCCTCCTGGGAGGTACCACGTCTCCCGTGCTTCAAGTCCCTTCAAATGCTGCTTGAGCTCATTAGCACGTGCAGGGTTTCTAGGAAGCAACTGAGTATCTGCGCTCTCTTTAGCAGGGGGGTTTGGTGCTAGATCAGCATTGGAACTGGAACTTTGAGCATGAAGCTTTCCGCCCACCAAAATGGTGCTGCAAGCTAGCCTTGTACTCAGGTAAGGGGTCTAAGACTGTTGAACACAGAACAAATTTTCTGCAGCTGCTAAACGCAGTAGGACCCAGGTGAATGATTTTTGCTGTTCCAGTTTCTCCTCAATTTGCTACTTTTCGTGTGCTTTTTAATAACTGTTCATCTTGAACCTTCCCGTTTTGCTTGGAGGATGAACTTTTCACGGGGGCACTTTCCTGTTTGCCTTCACCCTGTAGATCATGGTGTTAATCTTTGATTGGGACCTGCTGGTACTTCTGCAGAGTAAATAGAGTTATCAGATACATCCAGAACTTAAAATTCAGGTGAGGGCAGCTTGTGTGGGTGCAGGGATGTGCATAGCAGAGAGAGGTAGAATAAAAGTTCAGTTATTTTTCTTTTCTTTTTGTCTGCAGGACAAACTTTAAAAAAAAAAAAAAAAGAGGGCTTAGCCACATGTTGTCTATAACCTGCCAAATAAAATACTGTGTTTTAAAGCATTCAGAGACGGAGAAATAACTCAGGCTCTTGGCTTAGCATTTTTCTTCCTCATAATAGTTTCTGCTGAATGATAATCTTTAAAATGAGGCATGTGGGGGGCCAGATTCTGGCCCCCATTGCATCTGCTCTGAACTGCTGCAAAAATGCAGAGCAGGCAGAAAGTTTGCTTCGCTGGATTGCTGGAGATTCCCCTGACCCGGTTGGTCAGCTGTGGTGCAGGGGACGGGGCGCTGCGGCCAGAGCATTGCAGAAGGAAGGGAATTTGTTGTGAAACTCCTGTATTTGGGTACGTGTTTCCTGGAGCGTGTTTTCCTTTGCCCAGCACCCAGCGTGGGCGTTTGCTGTGTTGGAGGGCCACCCTGATGTCTACCTCTGCGCTGCTTGCTGCAAGCAGTGGAAACTTTTCCTGCGTTAAAACAGAGAAAGTGAAACTGCAGTGGGCTGGACCTATCTATAGAGCATGTTGTGTGTGAGAAACCCAGCCTTCTCCGTTAGAAACTCTGAAGAGATTGGCTTGTCCAGCTGTTTTATCACTGTTAAAAATTGAGATCTTGTTTGAACAATAATTCAGTCTCGGCTAGTTTACTTAAACAAAACAAAACCAACCCTTTGCATTAAGTTTACTCGTGATTATCCACCTCCAGAATTCCACTTTTGCCTATTCTCCACTTTCTCACAAATCAACAATACTCTGAGGTTTCTTCAGAGTCGTGGATCCTGTAACAGCGATCAGGGAGGAAATGTCAGTGTTCGTTACAGTACAGCATTCAGAAGCACACTTTTTTCCCTTTCGTGGTGATGGAGGTAAGATTGAAAACAAGCGCTGAATACACTTTGCAGGCTGGGGAACTGGACAGTGCTAACCCTGGTTCTCTTGTTCCCACCAGCATCCATCAACCACCCGGGCTGCTGCTGCTGGGGTGGGGGGGGCACAGCTCCACCTTCTTTGCTCCTGAGCACTTTCTGCTGCCTCTGCTTCTCTACCTGCTGCTTATGGTAAGGACTCATCTCAGCCATAAGCTCGTTAATCACCTAAGCCACACTTCCCTGATTTCATTTAGAGTGTCTTCCCCTCTCTATTCTTTGTCACAGTCCCCACCTTAGTCACTACTCAGTTCTTGGCATCTAGGCTCTGTTTTTATTTTAAGCTTGGAACTGATAAAGCATGGAAAAAGCAGAAAACTTGGAAAGGCAAACCAGCATCCCAAGCAAAGTGTATGTGGGGTGTGTTTAATGTTAGACTGCTTGGGCTAAAGCGTGTGGGCAGAGGACTGGCAGCAAAGCTATTGCTTTGAATGACATAGAGGGTATTTACCCCCCAAATGTTAAAAGGCATGGGGCAGACAAACAGGAGCTCTTTCACCCTCTTGCAATGTCTTGTGTCCTGCCAGTGGCCGAGACTGGTTTCCTGCCCTTGGTGCTGGTCAGTCCAGTGCTGACCCTCGGCCACCAGTCTGACTGGGAGCCCCATGGGCAGCCCACAAGAGGAGGGGAAGTGGTGTGAAATCTAAAAGCATCTGCAGAGGTTTTTGGTGCCCAAAGGTCCAGAGAGGCTCTTAGTGACCTTTCAAAAGTTCCTCAAAAGACTGGAGGGAGAGGGGAGGAAAATTACCACCTCTCTGAAAAGCCTAACTTGCCTTGAGGCCTTAGAAAGCCTCACCAGGCTCCTCTCTTCATGTCCAGGCTCCTAAATATCTTGGAAAATCTGCGCTAAAGTAGTTAGTTATTCTTTTGAGCGGTTTCTACCTGTGCAAGGCTGGAAATGGAGCCTCAGCAGAGTCCGTTCTTGCTCTGTGAAACTGCTGCCATACCAGCGTGAGGGATGTACAGATCCCTGGGAAGCCAAATTACTCCTCCAGCAGAATGTTTCGAACTGACATCGATTTGCGACAGGGCTATCAGCAGCTGGGAAGCCCTGATCCTGGAAAACAATATGTCAGATGGCTGGGTTGGTTTTAATTCCGTAATCCTTTGTTGCAGCATTGCTTGGGATGAGCTGTGTCTCTGCTGATGCTTTACTCTTGCTGTCTGGGAACGTGGGGTCCGCCTGGGCAGGTCCAGGAAGAGCTGGGAAGGTGGTCTGCCGTGCTGTCCTGTTTGAAAGCTGCACAGACTGTAAGTCCCTTGTATTTATATAATTTCATATGTCTCTTTCTACATCTGAATTTTAAACATCCGTTCTAAGGCAATACTGCTTTTAGTGGCGAGCCAAGATTTTCCTCTAAAACACATGTTCCCTAAAGGCTTAGTACTTTATTTCCTTTGTTCTGATTTATTACTCTTGCCTTGCCACATGTGCTAGGCACAGAGGAGAAAAACTACCAAAAGCACCAAAATGGCCCTTTTTACCTTCTCCCCAGACCACATACATCGGGATTAACACACCAGATCTATTATATCGAGTGATCCAACAATGAACTATCTTACCTACAACCTCTTAGCCGCCTCCAAGTAGAAATGCCAGTGAAGGGTGAGGGTAGGTTATTCATGTGAAGATTACGGTAAACCCAGTGAAAGCTGCTCTGGGGAACTGAAAACTGGGTTAGATGCTAAATCTGGAGAGTGCTAGTGAGACCAAAAAAATAAAAATTGTTGACTGCATTTCCTAAATAGGAATTTTGTGAATATCAATTTTTATGCGCCTTTTAGCAATACCTGAAATGGCCCTATTTGTCACAGGATGGACTTTCTTCTACAAAATAAGGGCTGTTTTTTGGTATCTCAGGGTAAGCATCAAGCAGCTGAGGTATGCGATTACTGGTCACTTGGGAAAAAATAAATTTTAAAATTGGCCGTTACTGGGAGGTTTGTAGAGCTCTCCGAGACAGAGAAGTTCTATCAAAGTTTGCTTTCTTGGAGGTTGTTCAGCCTCGACAATAGCAGAAGGCTGCATTAATTTCTTTGGCATTTATACAAAACTAGCTCCACGTTTTCCTCCTCAAATGTGAAGCAGTATTGCATAGGTTGAGCTGTAGTGTGAGTCAGATGGCCCTCAGCAGGGAGAAAACTGATTCGGTACTGTGGGCTGTCTGTACCCTCAAGCACACCTAGGAAACGCCTGAGACAATACTCACAGCTGGTTGTGGTTTAATTCTGCAAAACCTCACGCCGGAGTTTAACTCGCTGAACACGTATTGGATATCTGGTGTCTTGGCCACGTCCTTGGCAGGAGGAGGTGTCTCCGTCACCTCTAGGACCGTGGTGGAAATCATGACCAACCTGCTGCTTTGTCTGTGAGCGTTCCCAAGACGTAGTTTGTGCAAAGTCCCCTCTGGCTGCTCTCACAGCTGTCCCAGCTGTGAGCGCCAAGAGCTGAGCTGCTGGCTGGCTCAGACAGCACCCCTGCGCCATGTCA
Source organism: Buceros rhinoceros silvestris (assembly GCF_000710305.1). Taxonomy (NCBI): domain Eukaryota; kingdom Metazoa; phylum Chordata; class Aves; order Bucerotiformes; family Bucerotidae; genus Buceros; species Buceros rhinoceros. Next base: position 17,301 of record NW_010400667.1, on the reverse strand, counting down.
AAGCGGCTGCAACTGGCATTGCACAGGATTTGGGGATTTTGTGAGTTGGTGGCTGTCGCTGAGTTCAGTGACGTTGAGACGTGAAGACATTGTCTTTGTAGACAGACCGTTTGCATTCCTAGTGGGGTGCTGGGATCTGCTTTCCTCTGAGATCACCACAGGCTTTAGAAAAAGCAAAGTGAAACATATCGTGTCCCAGTGCTCTGGGAGCATAAAGGTCGAACAACGCTAAGTGATGGGAAGGGATGTCCTGGCAGAGGCGAACACTCTCAACGCTTGCTGCCTTCATACTTTCTTCCTTTCCATAAACCAACTCGGCAGCGGCTTGTGCTCTGTCGGGGATACTCACATCATTGTTTGAGCTGATGTATCACGAGCTGCTCTGCTTTACGTGTGTTTTCCCTTTGAGGCAGGCTGTTGATGTGAAGCTCCATTGTCATAGTCAGGCCTGTTAACTGTGTTAGTTAACAAAGGAGAGCATTCAAAAGCCTGCTCAGAGGCATTTGTCTTTTTTTCTCCTTTCTAAATGGAAAACAGCTTTCCTAGCAAAATGTTTTACGGAATCTGCTCCCTTGAAACCAATATGAGACACCAAGCAGTGATTGCAGCGAGTTGCAACATCTCATCTTGCTAGATGGAGGCACATCATGTTACAAGTGGTGCTGCTAGTGAAACCTCTGAGGAGGAAACCTACTGAGACCTGTCTAGCTGGGGGCTGCTCACTCATCTGAGGTGAGCCAAAGACCCAACTTCACTCGGCTGCTTTGAAGAACGAGCTGTACACGCTCAAGCCAAGTTCAACGAACTGAGGCTTCCATAAAACCTAGACCTGAGTTTGAGAGAATTTGGGCCAATAGGTTGATTTTAGTGAGAACTAAACCGTACTTTCACCCCAAACCAGCAAAGCTTCCTGATTTTGAATGTCCCTTGAGGATTCAGTCAAGCAGGGAAGTCAGAGACAGTGATGATACAGAAGCTCAGTGCTGGTGCACCAGTCTTGCCTAAATCCTACAGGCAAGATCAAATCCTAATATAAAATGTCAGACCACTGCTTTGATGAAACTTGGAGCACAAATACTATAACACATGTATCACTGAGCATCTTTATGATCATAATAATCAAATTATTTTAGACTGTTTCCAGGCCCAACCAAACGGTGCCTAATGCCTACTGAAGTCCAGTAAATTATTTTATTAGTACGGCTTGTGAAGTTCTTGGGAGCTTTCTCAAAGGGAAAACTCTGGGGTTTTGGGGGGGTAAAAAGGTAAACCATGCTTGCCTGGTTGAAAACTGCTCGTGAGAAGATCTTTCTCAGAGAGACTTAAGAGCATTGGGCCCTTTTTTTGTTTTCTTATTAAACAGGAAATATATTTTAGCTCTGCAGTTAATTTGATCTCTTAAGTCACTTGCTTTCTACAATCACTTTTGGGTTGTGGAATGCTACAGAAATTATCTGAGGGCATTTTCAACACTTCAAAATTAAAATCAAATTGTTGAAATTGTGCCAGCATTTAAATGAAAATTATTTTCTTTAAACAAACACTTGTGGACTCTCAGTATTTTTTTAATCACAGGAGCATTCTTAACCCAAACACCTTTTCTTTGGGGTTTTTCAAGTATCCAGGCTGCACTGCTAAAACCAGATGTGTCTTATGATCTAATCAAATTCAAGATCTTTTTGGCCAAAAACTAGATGAGCAGGGAGTGCTAGTTTTTCACACAGCACAAGGACACAAGTGGGTGTAACTGCAAATACCATCTCTGCCTCCGTGCCCACAGAAGTCCCTGGGCAGCAATACCAGTGCAAACCTCAGCTGTGTGGAGAGGGGTCACGGCACGGGGCTGAGTGTCTGGGGCCTGAGCAGCTCACCGCAGTGAGCAGGGAATAACAGTGGCAGGAGCTGGCTGTAAAATTTGCTGCTGAGCTCTGATGCTCAGCTCTCCACACGGTGGGAACAGGAGAGCTGCGGAAGCTGCTGCAGATCTGTGAGGGAGGCTTAGCACAGCCCTCGCATCCTTGGGTGATCTTATCCACAGCTCAGGAGGTGTCACGTGTAGCCAGAGAGTGAGTCTGGGAGCCAGGAGCAGCACCTGGTCTGGAGCTCTGCAGCTTCTGTGTGGAGCTCTTCACAAAGGACTGCTCTTCTCAGCGTTTGAGAACAGGATGTGTGCGTGACAAGATCATTCCCTGATGCTCTTTGCTTCTAAAAATCCCAGAGCTAGCAAAGATTTTCCACGGGGGTCTGTGACTCTGTCCTGCTCTAAGAAGACCTCAGGCCAAGTTCCATGTGTAGGCGCTGAGCGCCAGCCCTGCTGCCTGCCCATGGGGTAGGGTTTCTAGCGGTGACGTGTGAAAGCCTGTCCCTCAGTGCAGGGGCTCCTGCTGCAGAAGGATTGCTGTCCCCGTGTGAGCTTCCAGCCCTGCTAGAACGAGCCCCAGGAGGTGTTTGGTTACAGCCAGCGGGTGGTAGCTGGCTGGGGGAATGGGAAATTAAACTGATGTCTGTAAAAGCAGTGGTGGAGGGCTTTTGTCATCCTCTCACAGGTGGAGGTGGGAGAATAAGGAAAACACCCTCAGGTAAAGGAAGCCGATGGCTGCCAGGTGAGGATGTGGTGCTGTATTGCGTCTTTGCTAGCCCAGGAGGGCTGAACAGGATGTTCCTCCTTTGGAGGCCAGAAGCAGGACTGCTGGAGGAGTATGTACCCCGGACAGACTCTGTCCTTCTGCGTGTAGTAAATGAAGGAACCTGAAAGCAGTTCCTCTCAGCAACACAATTAACTTGCTGTTATCAACTAACTACAGACCTCATGTGTTAACTAACAATAATAATAATTCCTTCATAGTAACCCCAGCAACTCATGCTTCTCAATCAATCAGCTGCAGGTCAGGGAGCCAGTACTGCGTGTGTGTGCGTGGGCTTTCCAAATGGGTGTGGAGCAGAAAGCATCCCCTGTGGGAACTGGGATGGGTTTTTATATTTTGGGTGCTATTGGTTACATTTGCTCCTCCAACAGACGCTTTTAACAAGTGCTGTCGTTATTTTGTCCCTGCAAAGGACATGTGTGGGTACAAGTGACCATGCAGCACAGGCGATCCCCAAGACTTTGATGTGTTTCTCCAATATATGGGATTTTCTGGTGTTCACTGTAAGATTAACCATGTTACGGAAAGCAATAAATTCCCCATAGGAAATGTTCTGATATTCCCAGCCTCTTCCTGCAGCAACCAGCAAACTCTTCAAAGAGCTGGTAGCATGAGAGACACTCTAAGTCTTGAGAGTGTAATGTTAGAAGTTATAATGCTGTAATCTAGAGAAGCTACAAACAAAGAAGAGCTGCATAAAACTTTTCAGCCCTATGGACATGGCAGTCCTCCAGATGATGACTCCGGAATCCTCCATTCCAATACATATTGTGAAGATGATGCTGTCACCCTCAGCTGGCTTCTGCCTAACTATCTGGGGCTGGAAGTGCAGAGATGTGAGTGGAGATAGGGTGTCCCAGAGGCTTATGTTGGCCAGGAAAACGCTGGCTTGGTGAAGGATGTGGGGCATGTCCAAATAAGAATTTGGAAGGAGTTTGTGATGGTCTGTTACTCATTCTTAGCTAGGAGAATGTGAAATTTCCTTTTCCAGATGAGTACACTTGGTGTTTTTCATAAGACAGCAATTGCTTCTTGTAAGACTTAGCATTTCTGCTAATTTAATGAGTTAGCCCTACAAATTAATTGCATCAGTCATTGGAAAACTTTTTCAAGTTCCATGAGCATATTTAGACCTCTCGATAAAGCCAAGAGCATGCTGGACTCTCACAAGCAGAAAGACCTCCAAAAGTATGCAAGCTATTTCTGGCATGTTGTATTCTCAATATGTCAAGGAAACGTGGATTATTTTTACACAAACAGGCAAACCAGAAGGGTCCCTTAGCAAGCTATGTGAAAGTTCTTGGGCCCTGAGAAAAGAGAAGAAGAAGAAAAAAAAAGAACTGTAAGAAAAAAATCATCTGCATTAGGTTCCTCAGATGGATCACGTTGTCACACATTCAGAACTTCATTTGCACCAGTCTGGACCTCTGATGGAGGGGAGCGAAGGGTAAAACTGAAGGAAAAAACAAGGGCTAGGGATTAATCTGGATATTTGATCTTGGGTGGACTTTTTCCCTTACTATGAATTTATTATCAAATGTGGACCATGACAAACTGCAGATGCTTTTGGAAGTTCTTTTTAATAGCTGTTAATTGAAAGGTGATGTGTACGTGTTGAGAGGAGAAGGATCTCTGGAGCCGAAAAGGCCTGTGTGGAAAGAACACGCCAACATCTTGCTGAAAAGCACAAAGTGGTGCAGCAGCGAGATTACTGGGGTGTCCTAAACGTTCTGGACATCAGAGCACACAAACTGGGCTATGCACTTCACAGCTATCGCAGGCTGTTTCGAAACAGACTTTTTGTCAATTAGCGTGTTTAATAGCTGCTCTTCCTCTACGATGATTGGAGTAACATCCTTCAAATTCTCCTACTCAGGCAGTTTCATCATCCTCCCATCTTACCTGCACCTGAATCTCCTCTGTTTTCTGATGGCTTCAGACAGAATGGTTTCTCTCTTTCCTTGGAGGTCTTTTCCTGGAGTTACAGATCTGGTCCAGCTTATCTCATTGTGGAAGACTCCCCGTACTTCTCCATTTTGACTGAGCTGAAGTTCAGTTATGGTTTGCTGCCTATGGCCTCAGTGCGCCAGTCGCTCGTGCTAAGGAAAGCAAAACAAGTTTCAGTCCAAGCTAATTATAAGCCATCGCACAACTAATTCACATATTCCACAAGTACACTATTTTAATCCCCAGCAATCTCCCCATTAAGGATTACAGATGCTGACTGCAGCTTCTAGGCACAGGCAATTTGATATCGCGGCTCGGTGTTGTATACTCTCAACTCAGTGTTTTATGGCTGAGCTGGGATTACTGGCTGAGGTTCCTATGCATTAGATTACCTCAGCAAAGATCACGCTGTGACACCCACCGAAGCTGAGAACTGTCGGAAATCGTACAGCCTTGTCCCAGCGCTTCTTCCATTGCCATGTAGAAAAGCATTTTCCCACACAGCGAAGGGACTTTTTAATAAAAAGAAGTGTAAAGCATAAGTATTGGTATTTAATATGCATCCTTACCCATAGCTGCTTCTCTGGGTAGTGTTTTTACTGGTTCAACACCCGTGTCCCGGTTCAGGAAGCGCACTCAGTTCTTGGTACGCCAAGATTCATTTTGCCCCACTAGTGTCATCGATGCTTACGTAGTTGAATGTCAGTAATCACACCTTTATGCAGTCTGAGGGTAGTTCTTTTGCAAATACTTCATCCCAGGAAAAACAAAAGGGAAGAGAGCATTTTTGTGCAGCCAGGGCCCCCAGCAGCTGAGTGCTCTTTCGGATAGGGTGATGGCTGGAGCGGCACAGGACAGTGCTGCCCTGTGGTGTACGTTGTACCTGCCTGAAATGATCGCTCATGTTGCCTTCTATTCTTCCCTTTTTTTTTTTAACCTTGCACTTGAAATTTGCTCTCTCTTGAACCTTTGAATGTGGTGCCAGCACAACAGCAGGCAGTGAGAGGATCTGAGTCCAGTACCTCTGATACAATTCATAGCAGGTACTGGTACTTCCTATTCCTCACCTGAATCTCCACGCCTGAGAATGTGAGCTAAATCCTAAGTTTTCTTTTTATTTTTAAGGAGAACACCCAGCAAGTTAAAACTCAGCATCACAAGGAGATCCTAAGAAGGGATTTTGCTCCAGCTTTCCTACTGAGCAACCGTTTACGAATCACTGCTAAAAAATGTCCGAACGGATGCTAGTTGCAGTGCTGTCACATGGGCTGATACAGTGCAGAACCTGCTTAGCATTCTCGAATGGAAAATATCCAGTGCTGCAACTCACAATTTGCAAATGGTTGCATATTAATAGCCAAAAAAGGCAATAAAATCCACTGTGTCTTTAAAAAAAAAAAAAGTTGGAATATTACAAGCTGAGCAGTGAAAACGTGGAAAGTCCTTTGGCTAGAGCAGGGCTGTGTGCAGTGCTGTTTCTCCCTTCATTACAAGCAATTTTAAGATATCTTCCTTCAAAGAAGGATTTTGTTCAGTGTTTGTGTTAATTTTAATCCTGCTAACGTGATACTCTCTTGGAACCTCTCCCTCATGTCATAACAGCATGACATGCTGCCTCTTTTGTCCCTGCCATTTGGGAAACGCACGCTACTGCTGCTTGTCACTGCAGCCCTGGGGTGTATCTCAATATACCTCCCTTTAAAGGAAAAGAAAACAGAACAAAACCCAACAGCAGCCTTTCCCCCCGCCCAGAGTTCACTTGTATTTGTAGTATTTAAGCTAGACTGTACAAGTGCTTCGTGAAAAGCGGGGCTTTAAAACGCCTAGTGCTGTGCTGTAGTGGAAAGCTTGCTGCTCCGCATACTAATTATCTCTGAGTCACCGTATTTGTGAAATGTCATGTAATAACTACCTCGCCACAACACAAAGGAAATAGTGCGAAACTAGGCGGTTTACAATTTTGACATCTTAGCATATAAACGTATTCCCGAGTCTCGGTGAGGGGGGAGGCTATTGGGAATTAATAATGTTTTTATGACTCTAAAAAAGACCTTGAATTTCATAATCTGTACACTCCCCACATATCGTTCAGGTTGTGTGTTTTACTACAGCCTCAGGGGCTTATATTACAAGTGTCAGCTGCAAAGAGAAACTCTGCAAAGGCTGGTTTGCAGAACAGGGGGGACAAGGTGGCAAAATCTTGCAGTGGCAAAGCCCTTGAGACGAGCTGTAACCGCACATCTGGGCCGTGCTGGGACTCCAGAATTCACCACGAGCTTGCTTCATTTCAGGACGGGTTACAAAGCCCTCGCTGAAGGCTCAAGTCCTCGCTTGCCTTCCTGGACAGCGCTTGTCACTAGAGGATAAATTTGGATTTTTGCTGAGCCCTGTGCGAATGGCCCGTTAACTCCAGAGTAACTGGGAAGCCTTGAGTGACAAACTGGGAGTACAGGGCGGGAGGGGGACGGGTTTCTGCTCCAAGTGGGTTTCTGAGTAGTCCTGCGTGTTTTCTGAGAACAATGAGTGGAATATGTGATTTCCAGATACCAGCATAGGATTTCATAAAATATTGTGCATAAAACCAGGCCTTTTGTACTCCTTTGCAAGCTTGCTCGGCGTTACAAAAGTCATGGGTCTCATGCTTGGAGAAGCTTCTGTCAACGTAGTTATCCAGCACCTTTCTGGAAAGGGGCAGGTAGTGACGAAGCAGCCACAGATTCAGAACACCTCAAATTGTCACTGAGAGTAAGAGGAAGGCATGGCTGCTGTTGGGAGGTAGTGGCAGTAGGTGCCCGGCGGTCAGGCGTCTCGCCTCACGCTCTGGCTCATGCTCTGGAGGGTTAGCCCACCCCTTTCTGACACCGGCTGGTGTTAGCAGCCTCCTGGAGATCTGGCAGTCTGTCCGAGCTGCCAGCCCGCTCGCACGTGCAGGATGGGGCCCTGGAACTGTGCTGGATCTGGCTGGTGGGCTGAAATCTGAATTTGCAGCTGCTGGCAGACTCAGGTGGCACATCTTCTCCTAGTGCGTTACCTGTCAGCATTAAAACGTGATGAGGAGTGTGACCTCCCATACATTTTGCTGAAAGGGGTGAGGTGATTTACCCGTCCCATAATAAGATACTGCTTCCTTCATCTCCCAAACAGACCCATAGTCTTCGGGCTATTTAACTATAAATCTGGTTTCATTTTTCTGTGAGCTTTTATCCCTGTTTTAAGTCTCAGGATCTTGCAGAATAATGATTTTCCTGAAATAAAGCTTTGTGGAAATTGAAATTCCATTAGTGAAATAATGAGTTTTACCATTCCAGGTGCTGGCTGCTCTGACTTCCTTTTCCTTTCATGTTCCAAGTGCAAGGAATATACCGACAGCCAGTACGGAGAGAGATAGGAGACTTTCACTCATCTTTAAGACTCTGTATTGTCTATCTTTTCTGACTTTTCTATAAATAAAAACAGCTATTAAGAATGCCTCTGGCTATTATAACCAAGGATAAGTGTTTGAGATACACGAGAGATGCTCAGGGAATTGATAAGTCTTCAGGAGAAAAAAACGTCCTGAGATCAATTTCCTGATTCAGTATGAAGTCCTCGTATCATATAAAATGTAATGTGATTGTCCATGGCTCTAAAAAAAATCTCCATTTTCCCACCCAGCTTTCATCTATAAAAATCAAATTTATCCAGCATTAGTCTGCATTTTGAAAGGGATGGGGTTTTTTTGAAATAGATATGATAGTGATCCTTCATGGTGCATTAATATAGGAGAACAATAATTTGTTGCGTTTTCTTCACACAGAAACAATCAGCTGGGAGATGTACATAATAATTGTCTTTGTCCTTCATTGTCACAGGCCATTAGCTAATGAATTTAAGATGTACTTGGCTCTTGCTCCAATCAGAAAACTACATTACAGGTCCCATAGCCCTGGCATTATATAAAACCTTTCAGTGGGTTTTATTTTAGTCTCACTGAGGTGATGCTGCCATGGACTGAGGAATGCATCATGATTTTGCGGTAAGCAATGAGGTCAACGTTGCCTGATGTAGTGGGTCAAGCAAGCTGAAGTGTATCTACAGTTATTAAAGTTGCCAGACGCCAGAGCTTCTTTGTTTTGTTCCTTATAACGCAGCTGAACTTTTCAGGCTGCCTTCTGTGACTGTTCAGGTTCATCTTTTGGGTGGGGAGATTTGCTAAACTTGGATCCGCTATTCTAAGATTCACGCTAGGGAAAATAAGTAGTTTGGGCAATGCTTTAAATAAGCAATAGGACCACCTAACTGTAAGTCGAGCAGCTTTACCAGCTTTGCAGTTTGCCCTCTCAGCTAGAAGGCTGGCAAAAGAAAAGCCTGTGATGGAGGAAGAGCTCTTCGCTGGCCTGAGAAAACCCACTCACATTCTGGCTATTTGCAGGAAAAAGATCGGATGCAAGTGCGTGGCAGACTTTGTTTAGCAATTGTTCCTTCCCCAGCAAAATGATTTTAGCCTCTGGAAAGAAAGCTGCATTAGAAATCACAAAACCGAGTGTGCAAGTTTTTTCTTTCCTGGTGACGGTTGTAGCGTATCTTGGTCCATCTCAAAGTGCCTAAATATTTTATTCATACTTTTAAAGGTGTGTGACCATTGTTCGCCTCTTGTGCAGCGAGAACTGAGAGAGAACATGTGTCACTAATGCGCTTGGCTGGGACCTCACTGCTCCTCTTGGATCAGGAGGGCACAGGAGGCCTCTTCCTGCAGCATCATCTTCCCTCAGCTGTCTTAGGCCAGCTCTGAGGAGCTGTCCTGGTCCTAGGCCAGCTCTTAGGAGCTGTTGTTTCTGAGCCACAGCACAGAGAAGCAGCAGGGTTGCCCTGCGGGCTGCCAGCCCTCCTGCTGCTGAGCCATACTGGACCACAGCACTCCGCCCGCCAAGCTGTCCTTTTCCCCAGCTATGTCACAGCTGGGAAATGACACACCATTCCTG
>NW_010400667.1:0-7671 GCF_000710305.1 Buceros rhinoceros silvestris | reverse complement strand
TCCTGCTGCTTCCTGGGTTTTGCCTACTCCTGGGAACGACACAGCTCAGGAGTTCAGTTGGGTTGTTGCCAGCTTTCGGCCGCCAGAATGGTGAGCAGAACAGCAGGAGGCAGAGGGAAAATCCATACCCCTGTCATTTGTGTCGGGCGTCTTACTGGTATCAGCAAAAGGACCTGAAACTCCTAGGCATTACTTTGTACCTGAGCTTTGAGCTCACGGATGTCTTACATTTGGGAGAAGAAAGGATGGTGAGCGTGTGATACACATCTGCTACCTGCAGAGATTCTCTGGAGAGTGGTTGTGGTGTAATTCTGCAGCCGTTCAGGGATTATTGGGTCTGCACCAGCATGCAGGAAATGGCTGGAGTGCTATATCCAAAACCATGATGCTTCAGTGTAAAACAAGCGTTGTTTGCAGCAGAATAAGTGGCTAGAAACCTTTGGTGGTCTGAGGCGTGCAGAGGGCAGGTGCCAGATAGTGGTGATCGCCCGTTTTTCTAAACCGGCAGCACGTCCAGCCCTGCTGACAGCGGCTCATTCACACTAGAGGTCGGTTCGGTATGCGTGAAAGGACTCTTGTTCTTCTTCAGCGGAGAGCATAAAGACAGACTGCCAGACAAACCAGTCTCTCTGATAGTTTTCTTTTCAACATCATTGAACTGTCATTTCTTCTGGGCTTTGCCAGAAGGTTTGCTATATCTGTCGTTCCCCAAAACAGACAGATTTTGCTAGCTTGGATGATACAAGGATTTTAGCCAGGAAGAGGCGGAGGTGCCTTTACCAGCCTTTTGCTGTTGTGTAGGTCCTTTGCTGAGCTCCAGAGCTCCAGTTAGAGATGAGAGGAAGGTATCTTGGTTGTATCTCTGAATACAGCCATGGAATCGTCCCCAGCACTTGCCCTAGGCTGGGAGCACGTTTGCTGGGACCTTGTGACTCTACTTTTTCTGGAGATAAACCTATTTATGCCCCCAGATTTTTCCTTTCAAAACTAGACATTCGAGATAGCCCTAGGCACCACTATGTCTCCTAGCTAGAGAGTAGCCTCAACAGGAAATTTCTTTTTTTGTTGTTCCTCTCCAGTGCTGGCAAAGCATTCGCCCTTCTAGGCACATGTAAAGAGTCAGTAAGATTCCTCAGACTATTCAGAGAAAAAAAATCCTTCGGAAAAAGTCTTTTTTGGGGGGGTCCTCTCAGCAGCTGGTCAGTCTGTACAGATCTGGAAGGGGCTGCAGAATGGTGGTCCTGTTCCGTAGCTTGGAGCGGTTGGCTCTCTGTGTAAGTGAAAGCACCGCATGAGTTAGTCAACATTTGCATATTGTTTCCCAGGGTGGGGCTGCTGACCGTATATAGTAGGCAGAGTCTGGGGCTGTAAGGAATGTTTGTTTATTTGTTTCAAGTGTTTAAAGATCAATGGCCAGATGGACTTCAGCCCACGCCCAGAATGCTCTTTGCCATCCTACCAGGACCACCTGCAGGAGGTACCTTTTCTGCGCCGTGTGATGAATATTCCGTGGATGACCTAGCAAGCAAACTTGTGCCGTTTTATGTAGATGAAGATGAACCCAGTGCTGCTGCATGCAGAGTTTTGGAAGCTAACTGTTCCCATGTTTTCTGACAGTGTGACTAATACATACAGTGTAACTAATACATACGGTGTAAAAAGTGCACAGGGAGATTAGTCATAACTTAAGGTAATACACTCAGTTAAAAATAACTTGCAACACCATTTAAATCCATGTGGGTTAAGCTGGACGTGTTGAAGAGCAATTTCTGTGTCTGGAATCACCCAACTTGGCTGTGGTGATTTCGTTGCATTTCCAGATTGACTAGAGATACTTATCTACGCTGCGTGGCTGCTGAGATTTTAGAAGTTGGAGCAGGAAACTTAGCAGTCAGCTTTACAACACGGTTAATTGCTTGTCCTTTCGAAACTGATTCTCTCCACACCATCGCATGCTGTCTCACCCAACAGGACAACCAAAGTCTGCAAACACTCCTCCACTTGTGTGCCTTGCTTACGTGAGCAGGTCCATGGGGCTCGTTTTCATTAGCTGTAACCTCGCTAACACTAAATCTTCCGCAGGGTGAAGGCCACACCACGTATACATATTCCTACTCTGTGCTTCAAGGTCCTTTTCATGAAGTACTAATGTCCTATTGTGTGAATTTTGGGATACTGGTTGTACGAGTTGTTAGATACAAATTTCTTCTTAGTCTGGTAGGTTTGCATAATAGATTGTCTTATCTCATCAGCGAGGTAATTGCTTCTAGACAAGCTTCCAAGGCAGCCTCAGATTTGATCTATGATGGTCTGTGCGTTGCTAATGTCTGTGCTCCAGGGATGCATACCTCTGCTACTGATGTACTGCGGGGATGACTGATGGTGGAGAGCCACGGTTAACCAGGCGTCCTCTTTAAGGGCGACGTAAGATATTATATTTGGGCAAAGAGGAATTTCCTGCATAACCTTTTGAGACAGCTGTGTTCTATGATTTTTCTGGCATTTATGCGGTTACAGAAATACAGTTAAAAGGCTTTAAATTTTTCCAGTTCAGTATTCTGTGTCCAGCTATTCGTTTTCTAATAAACAGGATCTCAGCAGAAAAAAATGCATGGGCTGTACAACCTTCACTCCTTGACCTTCCCACCTTTGAGTCTGCACTTACCTTACATGCCTCCATGAAGCATCTACAGCTGGTTAATCAGAGATGTGACATGTCCAGCGTCACATAGAATGGGCGTGTGTATGTAAGCCAGGAAGCAAGTCTTTCTCTGAACTTGCTCCATCTTGTATTTTCTTTCATAGCTCTTACCTTGTCTAAAGTTTGGCCCTTTCACTTTTAACTGTCTCCACGGTGTTAGTAGTAGTCTGGGTAACAAGCAATTAGGTAATGAAAGAAGCATATATTAAAAAAGAAATGCCATGGTTAAAGCTGAAAAGAACTGTAGAAAAGAAGAAGAAAAAAAAATACTGCAATGAGAAGCAGCTAACAGTTCCAGAGAATCAAGGTCGTTGTTTCTGAAGGGCACCTTAAATGAGCAGCTGGATTACTTGATAAGAAATCCTAGAATGATGAGGGTTGGAAGAGACCTTTAAGATCATCAGGTCCAGCCGTTAACCCAGCACTGCCAGGTCACCTCTAAACCACGTCCCTCGGCACCACCTTGACATGTCTGTTCAACCCCTCTAGGGAAGGGGACTCCTCCACCACCACCCTGGGCAGCCTGGGACACGCCTGGACAACCCCAATGGAGAAGAAATTTTTCCTAATATCCAGCCTAAACCTCCACTGGTGCAACTTGAGGGCGTCTCCTCTCGCCCTGTCACTTATTACACGGGAGAAGACCCCTCCCCTCGCTGCACTCTCCTGTCAGGGTGTTGCCGGGAGTGAGAAGGTCTCGCCTGAGCCTCCTTTGCTCCAGGCTCAGCACCCCACAGGTGCCCCAGCCGCTCCTCAGCACATTGTGCTCCAGACCCTGCACCAGCTTCATTGTCCTTCTCTAGACACACTCCAGCCCCTCAATGTCCTTCTGGGAGTGAAGGGCCCCAAATTGGACACAGTATTCAAGGCGTGGCCTCACCCGTGCTGAGTATAGGGGAACAATCTCTGCCCTGGTCCTGCTGGCCACGCTATGTGCTGTTTATTTTAAAAAGAGAGGGACAAAGGCATTCTTTACCTCATTAGTGCTGCAGGATGTCCTATATAAGCATAATTTCACTTTGCAAAAGGACTAGGGAGACCACACAGGAAGGGCACTGAAGAACTGGAAAAGGTACAGGAGATGCGAAGCGTGGTAAAAGATCGAAAGCTGTTATTTATGGGCAAAGTATAGGCTGTTGCTTTTTTCCTTTTTATTTTTTTAAAGAGAGGAACTGGGGCCACTAAGAGATGTACACAATTCTCAAGGATATCAAAAAGTTAACGACAAAGCTCATTCAGACCATTGCAAGCTGACTCACGGGAGAGTTGATAACAAACATGGAGAAATCCTCTTCTGTATGACCAAACTCCGGGCAACGCTGTCTGTAGCGTGTGGGTCTCCACCACTCACACCCCATCTTTTGTCTCGCCTCCACAGGCTGAACTGCATTGTGGTTCCTGCATTTCAGGAATGTGACTCCTCTCCTTGACCTCGTCTGCAGATAAATACAACATGCCCCTTACTGCTGACTGGTTTGGGGAGAATTTCAGCCAGGCAAGAGAGGGGAGATAAAGGAAAGACAGGTGAGGGTGGTTTTCATGTGCTCCTTTTGAACCAGCCTGCTTGACTTTGCCTACCAGCCTTTGGGCAGTGGGGTAAGCGGGGCAGGGCAGGGAGTACCTAGTGCCTGTGGGGTGGCATGATGAAGCTGGTCACAGGAGAGCAGAGGGGCAGTGACCTGAGGCCGCTACCCAGGGAGCGGGCCTTTTGTGTACCCCTTCTGGCACCGAGCCTCCAGGGGAGGCACAGCAGGGTCTCACCATGTCCAGGCAGGGGTTTCAGCCACAGCAAGACAACAGAAGAATAAAGACTCCGTAAAGAAAGAGGTGCTGGTGAGTTAAGCCAGCCTCTGTCTGCACAGATTACCCTTGGCAGCAGAGCTTGTGCGAGTCCGCTCTCTGGGGGGGCAGGCTAGGAGGTTTAAATCTTTATGGTTTGTTATGTTTCGGGGTTTTTTTTAATTACTGTGAAGAAACAAAGAAAAAAGCAGATGAGCAAGCTGCCACAGAATGTGGTGAGCATTACTTGTGACTGAACTGAATGTTAGGGTGTCGCACATCAGTCAGTGATATATATTGGGGACTGGGAGGGTGGCACACAGATCTACTGAGGTCAGTGCAAATTCTCCACCACCTTCATTAACGTGGCATAAAACTTTTGATGGGCTCTAGAAATACAGGACTGTTGAAATGCAGCAGGTGAGGGTAACCTCATGCTCGTAACCCATCGCCTCAGAGAGCCAAGTGCTCTTGCAAATTTGACATAATTCAGTTAGCTGATTCCTCAGTGACATTTCTGCAGGCTCGCTACAGAAGGACAGGGGAACTGCCATTGGTAATGATTTCTGGCAAAGGTCATTTCTTTATTGGTGAACAACCTGTGCTTAGTCATGCTGATGACAAGCGTGGAAGGGTAAGGGAAAGGTTGTATAGCTTTAAAGTTTAACAGGGTATAACATAAATAGAGCATAGATCATCTTTCTGCTTGGACCAGGAGGTTTGTGATCTACACCGTCTGGCCAAAGCCAGGGAGTGGGAATCAAAATCCAGAAAACAACAAATCTTGGGATTTCTGTGGAGGTGGTGAGGGAGCCTAGCTGTTTCAGTGTCACCATAGCGGGGAAAAAGGGCGGGCACAGAGCATGAGCACACGTTTTTGGACAGTAAGGGTGTCCTTGGTGGAACCAGCTGCTTATAAAGAACCGGGTCAGCTTGCTCTGGGGACTCCCTGCTTGGCCCTGCCAGCTTCCCGACTGGAGCAGCTCTCAGCATCCTGCTCCATGCCATTTCCAGAACGACACGGATGAGAGCATGCTCAGATGTAAACAAATACACTTCCTTGCTGCCTTCCCTTGGGCAAGTAAGGCAGCAGTTTTGTCAGGAATATGGTTTAAATAGATTGTATCGTATATATCTTTAAATAATAAAACAGCACGTGACAGTTTTCCTGCTTGCAGAAGAGAAGGTTCTTTGACACTGTATATAAAATGATGCATCATTTTTTTTCATAATCAGGAGAACCCTTCTGGGAGTCACGGAAGAGCTATTCTGCTGGTGACCTTAAAAGTGGCTATTGGGCACTTTGGTGCCCAGTAACTATCTTTGCTTGTTCTCACCATCAAGCTCATAATATAGGATTAAGTAAAAATGTGACTGTTTCCGTAGATTTTGGCTCACATCCCGAACCCTGCTCTACAGCTGAGATATGCTTTCTACTGGATCACTGGCACAAATCAGGCTTACAGCTGTCGGGACCGGTATGGCGATGAAGTTCAGCGCGGAGGTTCCTCACTGATCCTTGACTGAGAGGAAGGGGTATGA
Organism: Buceros rhinoceros silvestris; assembly: GCF_000710305.1. Lineage (NCBI taxonomy): Eukaryota > Metazoa > Chordata > Aves > Bucerotiformes > Bucerotidae > Buceros > Buceros rhinoceros. The sequence goes on along the minus strand of NW_010400667.1, from coordinate 1,649 downwards.
GGTTCTTCATCCATGCCTTTGCTAATCCCTTTTTGCCAATTATTTGTTCCTTTTGTACTTCGTAGGCCTGGTGTAACTTGAATCCAAAAGCTCTGAAGGAAATGGAAAATGTTAATAAATAATGATGTTTGAAGCACAAGTCACTGAACAAACCACCAGACCTCGTGCGTTTATTTCACAGGATGGAAAATGTCTATCTTGGATGGAGGAAAATAAAATCTTGGTCAAAGGTGTCTTAGGAATGAGCCTGGATGCTGCATGGTGTTCACAAGATAAATCAGAGCTTACAGATTAACTCTTGGTAATATACAGAGAGTAAAGACAACTTTCGAAATAAAACCAGTACAACTGATGACTTGTCATTTGCCTGGTATGAGGAACCAAGGATATCCTCAGGGCCGCTGGAATTTGAAATTACCTTGTTCGATTGACTTCACAGCTGCCAGATTTCCGTCTGGTATTTTCCAGCTTAGAATCAAGCATACGTGTGCTCCAGACTGCACATTCCCAGTCTGATGTTCTGGAAATCCTGCTCTCACTTCCCCAATCCTAAGCAGGTGATCTGCTCTTAAAAAACCCCAGTGATGTCTCCCTCAAACGTGCTGGAATTGCTCTGTGTGTGCAGACTAGCTGCAAACTGGGACAGGAATCTCAGACAAATGTGCAAAATTGTAACTTCAAAAATAATCAGGAAAAATAAAGAACATTTCTGAGAAAATCTGTATGAGTAGTCTTTCACCTTCTGGGATAACACTTTAAGAAGGAAAATCAGTGTCTCTTCCAGGACAGCTCCAAAGAGGTAGGGAATTCATGCCCTCTGGCAGCTTGGGTAAGTAAATCTGTCCTGCGAGACGGCGAAGGGATGAAATCTATAAGCACACAGTCGTTCTTTCTCTGCAGCCGCTGAATGCTGGCAGTCTGCGATGTGCTGGCACAGAGAGGCAGTTTAGGGAAGAGGAGGAAAAGACTGGGATAAGGAGCTTCCCAGGCCACGGATCAGGCTTGGACTCCAATGGGTTTGTCATGGAAAAGAGCATAAAGGAGGACTGCAAACCCCGAGGCTTCAATTTCATGGCTGCGCTCAGACCTCCACTGCATTCTCTTGTTATTTCCCTCTGCTTCCCCTCGATAGCTGGTTTAGTTTCTTACTGGGCTGGCTGACAGGTTTCGGATTAGCTCCCACAGCATCTCACGCAACCATGTTATCCTGACTCTGGAACGCACTTGTTCGGAACGGCACTTTGGGATCTAAGCCTGCACACACCCCTGCAGGTGCAAGGAAACGCTTCAGGAGGCAAGTGGGCAAAAAGCGGCGTGGTTATTTTCTCTTTGAACCAGAATGAGCCATTTCATTTTAGATCAATGCTGGAACGAAGGAGCCGTCTGGCTCCTGACATCCCCTAACGACACCGCGCTGTAGGAGAGGCGTCCAGCCGGCGTGGGTGCGGGAAATTTCCCGCCCACCTCCCGCAGGGCTCACCCCTCCTCTCGGCTCCCTTCTCTCCTGCAGACAGACGCTTCTGCACAGAACCCCGGCGGCTAGGGCAGCGCACAGAGCACACAACCGCAGCAACTCCAGGGCCCCTCCAAGGCCAGGGTCTACGCTGCACAATTTGGGTCGGGCTCGGCGCTGGACCGACAGCTCCTCG
>NW_010400666.1:1253-1512 GCF_000710305.1 Buceros rhinoceros silvestris | reverse complement strand
GGCCCCAGCACCGCGTCCCCGCAGGCAACCAGGGGGGGCAGCAGTCGGTCCAGTCTCTGCTGAACGGGCGCCTTAACGGGGGCCCGATGCTGCATTCGCTGCGCATCCTGCGCGCCCGCCAGCTCGACGGCAGCCCCGAGCGCCCGCCGATTACACGGCATCGGGAGAAATATCCATACGCCTTCCTGCCACCGGAAAAAAAATTTTTAAAATGATTAAAAAAAAAAAAAGGCAAACGGTGGGCCGCCCGAAAGTGAAG
>NW_010400666.1:0-1138 GCF_000710305.1 Buceros rhinoceros silvestris | reverse complement strand
GGCAAACGGTCGGGCGGCCGAAAGTGAAGAGGGAAGTAGGAAAAGGAATAAAAAGTAACGCTAGAAATTGTAGCTGGGAAGGAGCCCAGCGCTGGCCTGACAGCGGCGGAGCCTACCGCGCTGCTCCGGAGCTCCCAGCCCCGCTCCAGGGCGTTATCCCTGCCGGCGCTCCCACCGAGGAACCGCCGCGACAAAAAGATGTCTTGTGTGTGCATGTGTGCGCGCAACTCCGAAACGCGGGCATCCACGCCAAATCCAGCTCCGAGAGGGTTAAACGGCGTCGTGGAGGAAAAGGCACCGTGTCACTATTATGTGTGTGCGCGGCGGGGGAATCGCTCAGCAGATAGACTGCGAGAGCGATTTCGGCGCCTATCACAATAAGCGCGATCGCACGACGAGACCAAGAGCTGCTGGCCACCGAGAAATGACATAGAAACAGCCACCAAAAAATAGCTAAGCCAATGACAAACAGCGACCCGGGTGACAGAGACAGAGAATTTTGTAGGCGGAGAAGAGGAGGTGAATGGCCAGCTCTGATCACAGCGTTAGGCTGGGCTATCTATGGGGAGGGTATTTACTCGTTTTTGGGGTGTGTGGGAGGAGAGGAAAAACACCTACAAATAGCTGGCACGATTCAAATGGCCTCGCATTCTGTTTCCCCTCTCTAGTTCAGGAAGAAAACTCGCGTTTTAAAGCTAAGAGGGGGGGAAAATAGCCCTGTGCCATACGCGATGAACGGCACTTTAGTCCTTCGTTAGCACCCAAAGGGACAGAGATGATAAATGTGATAGCATGTGGCAGCATAACCGCTAGTGCAGGAAGAAAACTCGCGTTTTAAAGCTAAGAGGGGGGGAAAATAGCCCTGTGCCATACGCGATGAACGGCACTTTAGTCCTTCGTTAGCACCCAAAGGGACAGAGATGATAAATGTGATAGCATGTGGCAGCATAACCGTCACCCAGGTTGCTGCTAAAGGCGGCTCCGATATCGTGACACGGGAAATTAAGCGCTTAAGTGGGAGGTGGAGAAAGCGCTTAAACGGAGAAGTTAATCTGCTAACATGGGAAGGAAACAAACGGAGAGAAAAAGCAAATGTTGTCCTTTTGTTGGGGGGGGGTGAGTGAGGGGGAAGGGAGGG
>NW_010400665.1:12307-14146 GCF_000710305.1 Buceros rhinoceros silvestris | reverse complement strand
GCCCCGCCGGGAAGGGGCAGCCGCCTCGCCGGCTGATGGCATGAAGCACCCAGCCTGGGGCTGGCGTGCGTGGTGGGGGCGTTAACATCCACAAACTCATTGATAGGAAGCCAGGAGTATGTTAAAAACCTCTCCCACGCGTCTTTCTGGTAGGGGTTCATGGTCCAGAGAGTGTTTCTGTTTGCTGCCTTCGCCCAAAATCCTTTGAACTCAGAGAGCAGCCCACGGAGCTGCTTTCCCCACTGTGTTTACAGTTTGTGGCAGAGTTTCTGAGCCCCTCGTAGGTGTCAGGGCTCGGCTTTGCTAAACAGAAGGAAAATGAGCGCGTTAAGGCACCCCCCTCAAAGGGTCTGCGCTGGGTTTGAAGCAGAGAGGGCAGAGCGGGAGGAAAAAGAGGGATGGTGCTCGCAGTGGTATAAATGTTAATTTAAGACCATTAAATTGTTTAATATAATTAAATGCTATGGGTGTCCTGTCCCTGGCACTGCTGCATCCCCAGCACCAGCCCCATGCAACCCTGGCTTTCTTCGCATGGGACATTTTCAATTTAAAGCAAATTTAATTATTTTGATGGAGGCGCGTGGCTGAGCTCTGCCCTGGCTGATGCCGCCCGAACTTGTCCCTTCGCAGGCTCCATGCCGGCACTGCTCGCTTGCAGCGGGTGGGTTCTTTCAGCCCTTTCGGAGAGCCAAGGGATTTGGGTGTTGGGAATTTTAAGCCCTTCCTCGAAACACAGAGATTAGTAGTTAAAGCCAAACATGCCACGAGTGTGAAGTGACTTGTATTGATGTGGACCTGAAAGAAAACCAGCGCTGGAAAGAAGCAGCAGTGGTTTTTGGACCCTCTCCCCAAAGCAGCGTGGGTTGGGGAGGACACTGGTGTAGGCGTAAGGGGCTGGGGTATCCCCTCCCCAGGTGCAGCACAGGCTCTGGTGGCCCCCGCAGTGCTTCAGGGGATGCCAGGCGCAGCCCTCTGATGTGTTGGATAGGGTGGTGGCTGGAACAGAGGCAGGAAATAATCCAGTATGTGCCAGGCAGCTTTTATCAGACAGAAATAATCCTCCATTATGGAGCTTTTAAAGTTAACGGTTCTCTCCGCACGTTGGGCACGAAGGCTAAGGTGATGCCACAGTTTGTCAGACAAGTTATAGAATAGAAGAGCCCCTTGTAGGTGCCTTAGACAGCTGCATTCATGCGGGCTGGGAGCTCAGGTGCTCATGACCATTTCCAGATGTTCGTTGTTTGCTTCTGCATTGCTGTGACAGTGGTGAAGCCCTAGTGGTCTGGTCCGTCCTCCTCCTGCTTTTCTCAAAGCTGAGTCCTCCAGGGATGAGCGGGATGGGTGACGCTGTGCCTGCCCCACAGGGAAGCTGAAGGAGTGGAGCCTTCTCTTCTATGGGACAGCCGAGCACCCCTACACTGCAATGGGTGGTCCTCAGCCCCATGGGAGGACACTGGAGGTGCCAGCATCGGAGATGGAGCCATCAAGAGCCGCCTTCCTGCAGAGCCAGGTGGAGGTGGCAGAGGAGGAGGAGGAGTACGCAGGTAAGCACTAGCCAAGCTGTTGTGTTGTCTCCCCTCCAATGTAGCTAGGAAAATGCAAACCCAGATAAGCTGGGGAAGCCACGAGGCCTGATCCTTCCTGGGGCTGAGGCGGGCTGGGAGGAGTGGTGCCTGTGGCCGGCGTGGGGCGGTGAAATGAGGATGGTGAAATTAGAAGGTAGCAAAACGCCCCATCCCAGCAATCCTGCCACAAATTGGTGGTGCAGCCATCTGAGGAGTAAAAAAAGCTCCTTTGCCCACCTTCCGCCCCAGCGCGGGCATGGGCGGGAATCCCTGC
>NW_010400665.1:10631-12255 GCF_000710305.1 Buceros rhinoceros silvestris | reverse complement strand
CTGCCACAATTTGTTGGTGCAGCCTGCGGAGGAGTAAAAAAAGCTCCTTTGCCCTCCTGCCGCCCCAGCGCGGGCATGGGCGGGCATCCCTGCCGGTCCCTGAGGAGCAGGTCCAGCCCCTCTTTTAAAGCTGCTCCTGAACCAGGGTCTTCAGCCGGAGGATGGCGGGGTGGGATCTGTGTTGAAAAGGGTGAGCTGGAGGAGAGGTGAACACCTGGAGCCAAGCAGCTTTGTAGGGTGGATAGGACAAGGTACATAAGATCAATAAGATAATAGATACAGGATAAGATAGGAGGAGGGTCCCCAGCTCCTTCCCTGTGTGCCCAGTCTGGGGAAGGGTGTGCTCAGAGCATCCTGGCAGCGGAGGCTGGGGGATGTTGGCCTCTCTCCATGCTAAGCTGGTCTGTCCCTCCTCAGGTCTGTGCCACCCCGAGTGCGGTGACCAGGGCTGTGATGGCCCTAATGCTGAACAGTGCTTGAACTGCATCCACTACAGCCTGGGCAGTGTGAAAACCGGCAGGTGAGGGGTGGTGTGGTGTCCCCACAGGGTCCCCGGGTGGTGGCATTGCAGTGTGGGTGATAGATGTTTGCACAGACAGAAATGTATGAGAGATAGAACGGAGGGAGGAGGAGGTGTGGGATCCATGCCCTGGACTAGGGCGCACACAGAGCTGCAGAGCCCTGGAGGACCTTGGCCACGCTGGGGGAGAAGCATTGGCTTCACTGGCCGGGGTCACCCATGCCCGAGGGACAGCTGGCTGAAGAGCCAAATCACTTCTGTAATTCAGGTTTCCCCTCCTCAATCTCTTGGGCTGGCAGGGGGAAATTTTACCTATAGTCAGGGTTGCTGACTGCTCTCTGCCAAGAGAGTCCCCAGCCCTTTATTACAGAGCCACGACATTCAAGACTTCCTAAATCTTAAGAATAAGCTGCCAAGGCTGTGGACGCTGCGGACGAGGGGCTGGTGGTGGGTGCCTGACTGCCGGGAGGTGGCTGGCTGCTTGCACCAAAGCCTGGCTGCTCTTGGTTCCTTCTCCAGGATGTGCGTGAGCTCGTGCCCCGCCGGGTTTTTCGGCGACAAAGGTGCCCGGAGGTGCCGCCGGTGCTACAAGGGCTGCGAGCGCTGCATGGGGAGGGGACCGACCCAGTGCACGGCATGCAGGAGGAGCCTCTACCATCACCAGGAGATGAGCACCTGCGTGGTGCTGTGTCCGCCCGGGTTTTACGCCGAGGAACGTAAGGATGTTCATCGCTTGCAAGCTGTAGCACGAGAACGTGCTGGGGTTGCTTCTATTTTAAGTGCTGTGGGTGGAGAAAGCACCTTGATTTTTGAGAATTGGCTTTGATTTTCCCCCCTTTGACCCGCTTTGCGCAGTGAAGGGAGGAGGAAAACCTCTGGGTGTTCAGAGGGTGGTGCAAAGCAGAGGCGCTCAACTCAGCTCTTAATTAGAACACGGTAATTAATGAGCCTAGCTGCTTACAAAGCGCATTTCTCCTTAGCAAGCAATGACAGATGAGGTCATCTGCAATAGCAGGGACCTGTTGCAGGTCCCTCTGCCCCAGGGAGTTGGCACCGGGGGGCAGCGGGGCTGTGGGGCTCCGACAGCCCCTCCCCAAGCACCAC
>NW_010400665.1:7882-10545 GCF_000710305.1 Buceros rhinoceros silvestris | reverse complement strand
GGCTGTGTGGCTCCGACAGCCGCTCCCAAAGCACCGTCCGAGTTTTATTCTCCCTGCCTCACTTTGTTTCTTGAAAGGTCAGAAACGCTGTCTGAAATGTCATCAAAGCTGTAAAAAATGCGTCGGCGAAGCAGACAAATGTACTGCGTGCAAAGATGGATTCAGGTAAAATACCAGCACAGGAGGGGTTTGTACCTGCAGCGTCAGTACCTGTGGTTCAAATTTGGGAAAACCAATGAGAAATGAGAAAATTAATTAGTTCAAGACCTGAGATCCTGCTTCCATGGTACTACAGCTGTGGTGCAGAGTGCTGGAGGTCTGGAAATTTAGAGGTGTCCCTTTCTTAGCTGAAAAGCACGATTTAAATTTAATTTACTTCTCTCTAGCGCTTGCCAGGGTGGTGGGTAAGTGACTTGCTGCGGGCTCTGAAGGACTTGTCCCAATTTGGTGACCTGCGACTGGCGCAGTTTGCATTCTTCAGCGGGCCAGAGCCACGGTGTAACAGCAGGGCTCTCCCAGACAAGGAAATTGCTGCTGTTAAAAGATTATCTACTCCCTCGGAAAAGCAGAAGTGGAGGCACTTGTCAGACATAATCCGCATGGCACTGGCTTTTTATTGTCCAATATCCTTTTAAGCCGGGACTTCAAATCATCCCTGCCACGGTGCAGCAGCACCGGCCCAGCCACGGCACTGAAGCAATTTCCTTTTATTCCGGGGAGCCTCATGGTGCGGCAGGACTTTGGGAGAGCCTGGCTGGCTGCCCATGGGAAAAAATACCCTTATTTCCTCCTGGATACTTAATTATGGAACCTGCAGCTGTCCCTTTGGTCCAGGCAGATCTTTGATTTCTCCTGAAGCACTGGTGGCTTTGTGATGCCTCCTGCGCTGTGGCCGAGGCTGCTGGAGAGCACTGGGCGATGCGGAGGTGAGGGTGGGTTGGGTCGAGGCCCCAGAGCCTGTAGCTTTGAGTAAAAACGCTCTCTCTGCTTTCCCGGCAGCCTGGCAGGAGAGAGCTGCGTGCCAGAGTGCCAGCCCACCATGTACCTCAGCCGGGAGCCCCGACGGTGCGAGACCTGCCCTGCCGGCACAGGTACGTCCTTCACCCCGCAGCATCCCCATACAAACCCCTAAACCTTCATGCATCAGGAGGCGATGCCCACCGTACCCACCCCGAGCCAAGGCACAGCGTGTTGGGGGGGAAGCAATCCCAGCTCTCCAGCACATCCTGGGACTGTATTTATATTAGAGAGGATTTTAGGGAGGTTTTACATTTTTATTAGAGCCATTCTTTATTTCTCCATCCCTCTGAAGCCAGCTGCTGTAGTTTAATCAGGTTGCAGGGCAGGCTGTAAAACCCTCTCGGAGTGATTGAAGATGGCTTTGCAGTGTATAAAACTGTCGGGCAGCAGAGGCGCGTTGTCCCGGCCATCCCGCGGGGCCGGGCTGCCCACTGCTGGCTTCCTCTTGTTTCCTGGAGTTGCTTGGTGGTCCCTTTAAATCCTGCCTTTTTCACTTCTCCAAAGTCCAATTATTTTCCATTGTTAATGTTTGCGCCTGCCCTCGAAATCATCATAGATCTGATGATAATACAATCTCTAGACAATTCATGTTCAGCGGCGTGAATCTCATCTATCATACACGGGCAATTTCCTAAGATGAAATCCAAAATATTTATTGATCGGGTTGGCAAGTGTGGAAGGGAGCAGGCTCTTAATCCCTTAAGAAAATTACTTCCCTTCTAATTCTTATTCCAGTCAGTGTAAATGTACTTCACCACAATTATTTTTCAAGATGGTCTTCGTCTCCTTTTCCTGTATAACCGTTCCTCAACCCTGGAGCGTGGAAGGCCTCTGTTAACACCACCTCCAGCAGTGAGGTTGGCTGTCCAGCCACCACGCACAGGTGTCAGAGTGGGGCTTTTTGCTTTCCCAGCTCCTCTCCCGAGCCCTTCTTGCCCCCAGCTCCTCCGCAGCCCAATTTAGCATCTCTTCTTCTGCATTTTACTCTGCGCAGGGTGGGAAAGCCAAACCAGTGCATACCTGGGACTGGTGGGTGATGCCTGGAGGGGATTGTGATGTGCTGTCGCCCAAGCCCCTGTGGCTGGCTCGTAGCTTGGCAGAGGAGCAGGACACTGGGTTCTGGGTGGGTTTTGTGGGGTGGCAGCTGGGTTTTTTGGGGTGGAAGGTGGTTTTTTTGGGGTGGGAGCCAAGCAGCCATGCAGGACCTTGATAGTACCACAAGCAGCTTGTTCATTCCTGGGCCCGAGTGGGGCAGAGCCAAGCCAGTACCTCCTATCTCACACAGGGCTATGGCCACATGGTGCTACATGGCTCCTGTCTCCAAAATTGTCCTCATCATCTGCCCCATCCCCTGTCCCTGCAGGGCCGGGCGAGGAGGACTGCACACCCTGCACCCACGAGGCCCCCGCACTCCTCTGGCACTGCGTCCCCACCTGTCGCGAGGGCTTTTACCCCGCCGACAGCCACGGGCTGCCCAACAAAGTCTGCAAGAGGTACGGTACCACCCCAATCGCACCCGGAGCAAAGCCGGGACTGATGGGGAGCACTGGCAGCGATGATAAAAACAATGATAACGCTGAAAATAGCTCTCAGCTAGAGCTGTTTACTAGGGAGATTAAAATAGGGAGGGGGGAGCCAGGGCA
>NW_010400665.1:3753-7852 GCF_000710305.1 Buceros rhinoceros silvestris | reverse complement strand
CGCCCCCCCACGCCCCTGCCCCGTAGGTTTAAGAGTTGCGATGCTGCACGCGCCCCCGCCAGAGCCAGCCAGCCAAGATGTCTTAGGGCTATGGTGGAAGAGGCTCAGCCCCGGCCCCGGGCTCTTTGGAGGAGGTGTGGGAGGAAGGAGGAATGGTGGTGTTTAGGCAAATATTCCAGCTTTCAGTCAAACCTGCCCCGTTCGCCCTGCGGATGTGTTGGAGGAGTGTTCGCCTGCTCCTTGGCCCAGCACGGGGCTGTGTGCGGGAGACTGGGAGATGCCGGGAGGCAGCTATTTGCTCCCACTCACGGCACTCCGTGCTTTAAGTGAGGAGTGGGAGTGGATTCAGCCTCTTCAAAGCGAAGATGAAAGGGAAGGATTAAAGGTGACTTGGGAACATGCAGCACAGTGCCAGCCTGCCCAGGGTTTCACTCGCCCACACCGGCTCTCTGGCAAGGAGGGACGGGGCCCAGCAGCCCTTCCCAGGGATTTCGGGTACGGTCTCCATAAGCCACCATCGCCAGGTGAGAGGCACAGCTGATGGGCTGGGAACAGCCCAGGTTCCCCTCGCAGCCCTTTCTCTAACTGGGATTGCTGGGAAGAGAGGTGCGAATCCTGCACTTTTGGGATGCCGCTGTCACTGGCCATCAAGCTGGCACCGTGGAGCTCATTTTTCCCAGAGATTCCATAACTTCAAGCTTCAGACTGGCTGTTTTCTGCACCCTCCGGTTCAGTTGGGATGCTGCAGTGCTGGCAGATACATTAGCTGGCCAACAGCCCATTTCGGTGCCGGTTCAGACCATGGCGGGGTCTCTGTCCCCAGGTGCGATGACCACTGCTCAGCCTGCGAGGGCTCCAGCGGAAACTGCCTCAAATGTAAAGAAGGTTTCAGCCTCCTTGGAGGCTCCTGCGTCACAAATGAAACCTGCACCAACGGTGAGTAGTTGCGGCAGATTCGCTGGCACTGTAGTGCTTCCCCAGCAGCAAAAACGAGGGGTTTGGGGGATTCCCTTCAGAGCAGAAAGCTGATAGGGTTAGAGCTCCTCGGCTTGCTGGGGCACAGCTGCAGCGAGCTGGGCTCTGGCTGCAGCGGGCAGGCAGGTTACCTGACAACGCTGCTGGATATCTGCCTGTTGCTTCAACGCATCCAACCGTTTGTGCTTCATTACGGTGTAGTCTTGGGGCTAATTCTCCCACTCGCTGTAAAGCTGCTTTATTCTTTCACGAAAACCACGTGAAAGATGCCCTTAAAAAGCGACTGCTTTTCAGTTCTCTCTAACACTGGAACGAATTGCACCGCCTGTTACGTGCGATGTTTGTTTATTTAAAATGGTAATCTGCTCTCATTTTCTCTTGTTCCTCGCCTCGGCCTCCCAGCTGATGAGACTTTCTGCGAGATGGTGAAATCAAACAAGCTCTGTGAAAAGAAGCTGTTTGTGCAGTTCTGCTGTCAGACGTGTCTTATGGCTGGGTAATGTTCAGCGGCTGCATCCACCCAGGACTTCCACCAACTGCCAGCCCAGTTTGCCAAATGTTTAGGACAAAAGTTTGTTTTTTCAGCTTTGGGAGAGTTTACATGGTGCTGTCAAGCATTCCCTCCTAAGTTTGATAGTTTTAATATCACTGTCAGCGTGTTTCTATAGCAATATGTTAAGCAGAGAGTGGATCGTACCCTGAAGGATCGAGCCCTGAAAGGCAGCAGCCAAGCGGTGATATTAACACTCTCAAACACTCCTCGTGAGCAGGGACCAATGCATGATCCACGAACACCCGCTTGGTTCTTCACAGAAATCCTACTGATCTGCCCGCTGCGAGCGGCTGGCGGGAGCCCTCGCTGCAAAGGACGCAGGACTTCACACATCTGCGAAGAAAGAGCCGTTTCTGGCTCCGTTTTTTGTACCCTTTCCTGCTAGGTGACGTCTGGTATAAACTGGCATTGCAAGCGGTCGGCGTGGTGCGGTGCTCTGCGCCTACGTCAAACGATGAATCGGGAGGTTCCCGGAGCAGTGCCCTAAAGCCCGCCCCGGCACTCCTGTTCGGATTCGGTCAGTTGCTGTTTCTCTCTGGCTGTGGCGATAACTGGAGGTTCGAGGACCAAAGCAGCCTGTCAGCCCAGCGAGTCCAGCCGGGCTTTGCCCTGCGGGGAACGGTGCCTGCAGGGAGCCTGACGGACTCGGGGGGTCCGTCCACACAGACCAGCCTGTGGGGTCACAGCTGTACCGTGAAATGTATTTCCCTCCTGGAACTGCTGATGAATTCAGTTCTGGAACGAGCTAGATCCTTCCTCTAAACCAGATGGTGCCCCAGTTAATCTCTTCTGGCATTTTGCGTTCCGATCCTTCCCCTGTTCCACTGGGCATACCCCTCTCTCTCACAAAATCCTCCTGTTCCCGACAGTGATATTTCCAGGGCATCTGTTTCCAAAAGAGACATTCCAGGGATCGGGCCAGGAAAACTCTTAATTCTACAAAACCCTCCCCCCGAAACAAACCTTTTCATGCTCTCTCTTAATAGTAAGTCACGTGGTGTTTATACAATTGTGTTTAAAATATCCTCGGCTATGTTGTTTTACAGATTTTTAAAAAATAACTTATACAATCCTTGTTTTTTCTCTGTGGACTATTTTTTATATGGGAGTGGGAAATCCTTTTGTGTCTTATGTCCTTCTTTTCCTCCTCTCTGACCCATCAGAGCCGCTCTTTGCACCAGACCTTTCCTACGCTGCCTGTTCTGATTTTCATTGTTAATAATTTGACTGAGTTAGACCTTTTGCAATGAAATTCACAGTGCAGATTGTCACCAGGTCCCGACAGAGCTGGGAAAATCCCTGCTCGGTTTCAGTTGCAGCCCTGCCTGGGCTTGCCCACTTAGAGCTTACCTCAGCCAGGTGACGAGGGGAGAGCCGCACCGTCACCGGTCCTCACCAGCCTGGACCAAATCCAAGGAAAGATGGAGCTTTGGTGAACTGACCTTTAAGTTAATAAACTATTGATCTCCCTTGACAAATGAATCTGTGCTTTTTCCAAACTCACTGCCCTGCCTCTGGTCGGGCTAGTGGCTGCGTGATTGCACCATGCCTCAGATAAAGCAGCTGGCCTGGCCCGAGCTCCCCATCATCCCAGAGCACCTGCGGGAGAAACGGCTCAGCGACAGATGAGCTGCATCTGCCAAAAGCTCACTTTTGTTGTAAACATCTTTTACCTTCAGAGGAAACTCGTATCCCGAATACCTGCCTGGTGCCAGGCTGGGTGGCATCATCCCTGAGCGCACCCAGGGCTGTCTGGCTGGGGTTTGGGGCTGCGCTCCGGCACAGCGGGGTGCATCCTCCGCTCATGGAGGATCCCGGATGAGCTGGCAGGACAACTTGCTCCCCTTTCCCCCCATCCAGGAGCATCCTTCGTCTCCCAGTGCCCCACGGGGCCACCGTCCCCCTCAGAGTGGCTGGGGGAAGGGGAGGAGCTGCTGGTGCATTGGGGAGCAGAGCGAGCTGTGGAGCCTTTTGTTTGTCGTGTTGGTTTTGCAATGTTTAACCATGGGCCAGGTGCCCGGAGTAGGGCCTGGATATCTGGAACTGAGCTTTTTAAGTGTGGAAAAAAAGAAAAGAACAGAGTCCTACCATGAGGGAAGCTGCTTTCGCAGAGCTGTGCTGCTGTGGGCTCCTGCGTCTTGCATGTCTTCACATCTATCAGATGATAGATGTGAATTAATCAGATCATTTATCACATATGGTGATTCCTTCTGTTGCTCCAGGATTCCCTTTTTGGTCTTGGGCCAAACCACAGGTCAGAACTGGGGTGAAATGCTGCTGGCTTCTGCCTCTTCGGCTGTAAAATAACGAACTTTCATTTCTGTTGCAGTGTCACCCAGTCAAAAACCAGGAGCTGTGCAGCGGGAGTACTGCGTCAGCGCTGCCTTTCAGTGCTCTGGCTCACAGCAGCCCGCCTCTAAATACGGCTCAGTGGTATATTTAGATGTACTGAAATGCTAAAAAAAAAGAACGATGTTTACCCTCATGTCTTTGGCATAACTTACAATACACCCGGGGTGAAGCAATGCAATTTAAGATGACCAATCCCCAGCCGTCCCAGCTTTATTGCGC
>NW_010400665.1:3004-3578 GCF_000710305.1 Buceros rhinoceros silvestris | reverse complement strand
GGGAAAGAGGAAACAAATTCTCCACGTCGAGTTTGTGCAACAACATCAACACCCGGCGTTTCCCGGGGCACTCACTCCCTCAGAAATCATTCTTGGAAAGTAATAAAATTCAGATTATTTATCCAAGCTATTGCAAGGCTTGCTTAGAGCTATTAAAGCTGCCTGACGCTGGTATGCGCCGAGGATCCAAGTGGCTGTGACTCCGAGATAAATGCATACTTAGGCAACTTATTAAAGCCCCTTTCTCTATTGTCTCTTGGCACCAAAGCCAAATCTACGATGGCTTTTTCAGGAAAATCTTCTTGGTGCAGCGCAACGCCTCGCTGTGGGTGGCATCCGTGGCCATCTCCCAGTTGGTTGTGGCAGGGGGGGTATGCGCCGAGGATCCAAGTGGCTGTGACTCCGAGATAAATGCATACTTAGGCAACTTATTAAAGCCCCTTTCTCTATTGTCTCTTGGCACCAAAGCCAAATCTACGATGGCTTTTTCAGGAAAATCTTCTTGGTGCAGCGCAACGCCTCGCTGTGGGTGGCATCCGTGGCCATCTCCCAGTTGGTTGTGGCAGGGGGGGGC
>NW_010400665.1:1595-2880 GCF_000710305.1 Buceros rhinoceros silvestris | reverse complement strand
TGTGGCAGGTGGGGAATACACCTCTTAAAAGTCATTCCTTTGACTTTCGTTACGAAGAGGGAGCTTTGAAGAGCCTGTGTGCAGCATCTGAGAGCGAGCATCCGTCTGCTCTCGCCTGCAGCTCTGCCACGCCGTAGAGCCCAGGCACACAGCTGTCCTGTGCTAAGGGAGAGAGGTCCGAAAGAGGCAGGACCTGCTTTCCAGGAGGCTGCAGAGGGGCTCCTTTCAACGACCGCCTGGAAGGACTAAAGGGTCTGGTGTCTTTGCCGCCGCGTGACTCCTGAGTCGTATATAACAGCGCTGATAATTCTTCATTCTCGCTTGCGACAGCCTGCTCTCTCTTGCGCTCTCCTAGCTGCTTTTAAAGGAATGCGGATGTGATGAAAACCTGACCACCTGCTTTCCTGGACAGCTTTGGTGAGGGTGTTTAAACATCTTTATCAATGATCTGGACAGGGGGATCGAGCGCACCTTCAGTGAGTTCACAGGTAACACCAAGTTGGGCAGGAGTGTGGATGTGCTTGAAGGTCGGGAGGCTCTACAGAGGGATCTGGACGGGCTGGATCGATGGCTGAGGCCAGCAGTATGAGGTTCAACAAGGCCGAGTGCCGGATCCTGCACTTGGGGCACAACAGTCACTGGCAACGCTCCAGGCTGGGGGAAGAGCAGCTGGAAACTGCCAGGGAGAAGGACCTGGGGGTGTTTGTCAACAGCAGCTGTATCTGAGCCAGCAGTGTGCCCAGGTGGCCAAGAAGGCCAACAGCATCCTGGCTTGTATCAGCACTAGTGTGGCCACCAGAAGCAGGGAAATGATTGTCCCCCTGTACTCGACACTGGTGAGGCCACAAATGAGTGCAAGAGCATCCTGGCTTGTGTCAGCAACAGTGTGATACAAGCAGGAGCAGGGCAGTGATTGTCCCCCTGTGCTCGACACTGGTGAGGCCACACCTTGAATACTGTGTCCACTTTTGGGCCCCTCACCCCCAGAAGGACATTGAGTCTGGAGCACACTGCGCTGAGGAGCGGCTGAGGGACCTGGGGGGGCTGAGCCTGGAGCAAAGGAGGCTCCAGGAAAACCTTCTGGCTCTGACAACTCCCTGACAGGAGGGTGGAGCGAGGGGGTCGATTGATCTCTTCTCCCATGTAATAAAGACCTGTAATAAACAGGACAAGAGGAAACAGCCTCACGTTACCCCAGGGAAGATTTAGGTTGGACATGAGGAAAAATGCCTTTACAGAGAGGATTGTCAGGCACTGGAACAGGATGGCCACGGAGCGGGGCAGG
>NW_010400665.1:0-1515 GCF_000710305.1 Buceros rhinoceros silvestris | reverse complement strand
GGCTGCCCAGGGCAGGGGTGGAGTCCCCAGCCCTGGAGGGGTTTAACAGACATGTCGATGTGGTGCTGAGTGATGTGGTTTAGGGACCCTGGCAGTGCTGGGGGCACAATTGGACTCGATGATCTCAAAGGTGTCTTCCAACCCAATGGTTCTGTTATTCTCTTTTTTAAGCAGGGAGCGCAGGAGCTGCCTGGCCCCAGCTGACAACTCCACGGGGATCAGCAGCCAGAACAGAGCCAGCTCTGACGCTGTAGTCCTGGGGAAGCAGCCAGGCGTCATGCTCAGGGTGATGCTGCTAGATGCTCCCAAAAGAAAAGTATGAGCCATCGCTATGCGGTGCCAAACGTGGCTGCGCTTAACCTATTATCACATCCTCTGGGTTCACAGAAATGTCACGGCTCATGAAAACATCCTTCCCTCGACAGCAGTGGATCCAGAAATCATCTGTCTCATCTCGCTCAGGGGGCCTTGAGGGCTGGGGAAGTATTTCTCCAGGGCAACAGAAGTCGTGGCTTGGTGACATTCAGAAGGGGCCTGGGGGTGGTCAACCGCTTCCCTTCACATGTCACGTGCAGTCCAGACCCTCTGCACCGTGGTTCACCCGCCTGCAATGCCCCGCCAGCAGGGCCAAGCCCCTCGGCCGCAGCAGCCCAGCACTGACGCTGGGCAGCCAGCAGCCGTGGACCGAGCGACCTGCTCCACGCTGGAGTGGAGTCACCTGGCCACGCACACAGGCTGAGCCCTCTCAGCTCCCCCAGCATGACTGCCAGCTCTTCCTTGCTGTTCTCCAGATTCCTAGAGGAGGTAAGAGGAGACGTAGCAAGACTTGAAAGCACATTTTATCTCAGAGGGTGAGTGTCCTGATGCAGCCTGTGGTGTGTTCCTGGCTGTTCCATAACGGCTTCCCTGAGTCCAGGAATGCACATGCCAGTGCCAGAGCAACCATCTCAAGTACCGCAGGGGGAAGGTGTTTATGGGCAATCCTGTGTCCAGGAGCAGAAGCTGAGCCACTGCTTGGGTGAAGAAAGCACCAAGAGCTGAAACTGCAAGGGGCTGTCCTGGCTGCGTAGCGTGAAGGCAGCAGCGTGCTTTTGAACAAGCCCAGGCCCACTGACTAAGCACACAGCAGCCAACTCTGTCCAAAGGTGAGCAGCTTGCTTGGGGCCACTGGTGAAGCAGGTTCCCAGCCCACCCTGCCTGGGTTTCTGCAGACACACTCTGCGCTTGGCAACACCAGAGGCTGGGAGGGAACCTCTGGTGACATCTTCATGCTGCTTTAGGGTACTGTTGGTAGCAAAGGCAAGCCTCTACCCGTGCTGGCCATGCATGATGCCCTTGCCTGGCTGGGGGCTGCCAGGAGGCCTGGGGTGGCCAAAGGCAGCGCATTGGTATTAATCCATCCGGTATTAACCCCTGGTATCAACACAGGCTGGGAGATGATGTGACCAAGAGCAGCCCTACGGAGAAGAACCTGGGGCTACTGGTGGACAGGAGCCAGCAACGTGCGCTGGCAGG
>NW_010400664.1:55967-59665 GCF_000710305.1 Buceros rhinoceros silvestris | reverse complement strand
GGGAGGGGAGATGAAGTGGGTGGGGCCTTGGTCCATGTTTCCTAGAGCGTGGGGAGACCTCAGCCAGAGCTGACTTTATTCGGACCCCATATTATAGCCATCTCAGCCTTGGCTCCTTCTCTTGCTGATCCCCTCAGATGGAGTCACTGGCTGACCTTCTTACTGCTCTTTCTTGCTTGCCCAGACTGTGGCAAATCCAGACAGCCTCCTCAAGCTAGCAGTGACAATGCATATTCATGCAGCCATCATAATAAGAGCATGAAATACTTAGCATTTATATTGAGAATTTTGCCTCCCGAGTAGCAGACATGGATTAAAAATCTTATTCTGCTTGTGAATACCAATATCTCCTGCCAGCCTCTCTACCCCCATCCTGCTTTTCTGAGTGATTAAATAATTGGCTGATGAGAGAGATGGTGTTTCTTTATCCAGAGTGATGGGGCTTGTGGAAATTTGTTATTCAATGCCATGCGTGCTCAGGTCCTGCATGCAACCTCAGCATTGTCATCCCCTGAGAAGTAATTCATGTCACTGTGTCCCCTCAGAGATCCAGCCCTACTCAGGAGACGAATGAGCCAACATTCATGGTCAGAAATTTCCTCTGGTTGACTCTTTATCCCACACCTGTCTGTTTGTATCTGCTGCCAGAGGTTTTGAATCCCATTAGCTTTTATTTTCTTCAGGCAATCCTGTAGGCATCAGCATCCCAGATTCTCTTTCTTAGTGTTAACTCCTACCCACACATTCTTGTACTTTCTCCTCTATCACTTGGAGTCTGAGCTAAGTCAGCAAAAACAGAGTTTTACCTCAGCTCCACACCTGGTTGGGTTTGCTGCCCAGCTGATGGAGGCAAGTGTCTGGGAATGGCTTGCCTGAGCAGCAAACTTTTGTTTGGGCAGCTCATGCTATGAAGATGAGAAGTTTGGTTAAATCTGCCTGTTGCAGAGCCATTAGCTAGGACTTTTTTTTCAGTTTGAATGGCATAGCTGCTTGGATATGGATTTGGCTGGCTCATACCCTACCCTCCACCTGAGCAGCTACCCATTGCAATTGAGCATGTCATGAACACGGGTTTTTTCCACATTACTGGGTAATTAGGTTCTCCCAAACCGCTGGTGACGGCTCTGTGTCTGGCTGCCTGGCTCCCCTTTGTCAAATCCTATTCATAGCAGAGTCATTTAGAAGTTAAAGGTTGCAAACTGCAGTGTTCGTCGTACCTTTCCTTTCCAGAAGCTTTTTGCAGAGTTGAAGTGATGCTGATCACTTGGACTCTGTGATAAATTTAGCATGGATGCAAGGGAGTTACCCTTTCACTGCCCTTTCCATGCCTCCTTCACCAGCCATTCGGGGAGGGGAGAGCCATCCTCCTGCACTGCTTCCAAGAAGCTATTGGCAGGAAAAGCAGGTTGCAGCCCGAGGACTCCTAGGTAAGTCGAAGCACTCAAGGTACAGGGTGTCCTGTGGTCAGTGGCCCATGGATCTCAGTCAGAATCCTGTCAGAACAAGCCGTAGGAAAGTGTGATGGGCAGAGGGTGGTGAAGGTGGCTTACTCCCTACCCTTAATTTATTTAGCAGTAGAGAGATAATCTGAAGAAAGAGACAGAAAACCTAAACCTTTGGGAACAGGTTGATGAGGCAGATCACATCCTACATGAGCATGAGGTGCTGTTGTATACTGGTCATGTTTTGTCACTAAAATTATGTTTTGCACCATCTAGCAAAGTCTTGAAAATCTCCAAGAATGGGGATTCCCCTCTCTGGGTAATTACTCCAGTAAAAAGTTTATTCTTCTGGTAAACATTTTATGTCCTCCCTAAAACTTCCAGGCCACAATTTAATGGCTGTTGTCCCTGCTTTTATTACCTGGCTTTACTAGGAAGAGTTTGACTACAATGTTTTTGCAGTAGCTCCTCAGGCAGCTGTAGGCAGTATTAGGCAGCTGTTAAATCAGCCCTTGACCTCCCCTTCTCCAGAGTAAACCAGCTCAAGTCCTTCAAGCTCTCCTCCTGAGTTGAGTGCTCTAGGTCCTGACCTCCTGGGTAACCTTCTGCTGGACTTTCTCCAGCTGTTCCATAGCTCTTTTGAACTGGGAGGTCCCAAACTGGATAATATTGATTGTTATTCAGGTACCTGCTGTCATCTATCTCCTCTTCGCTGCCCTTCGCATGGGAGGAAAGCTCCCTGTTACACCTGTGAAGCTACTTCCATGCTCTTCTTTCCACTTGTTAGCAACTGTGGCTACACAGCACGCACATAAAAAAAGGTCAGTATGTCCAAAGAACTTACATCTTTTTCCACAACTTTACAAACAAAGATTACCTTTCTACTACGACCTCGCCGCACTTAAAAAAGCTTGACCAAAAACTTCAGGTTGATCATATGCCAAGAACACTCTCTGCCTGTTCACCAAGATTGTCTTATTCATGTTTCCCCCTTTACAGACTTCCTAGTATTCATGTAGTTAGTATATATGTATTACATATCACACATACATATTACATTACATATATATTACATATATGCATTACTTATACTTCAGCTGTAAACTATGCTGGTGTAGCTCATCACTTCCTGGGTTTGTGGAGCCACTAGCTCAGTTTGGAACCTGTTCCAGAGTCAGGTTTCATGCCTGTCAGGAACAGGAACAGAAATGAAAGCAACAGAATGATGCCCCAGTTGGTGCTTTCCAGCAAGTGCTCTAGCTGCGTATGTGAAAAACACAGATGAAAGCTAATTTAAGGGAAGAAGAAAACTGTGGTATAAAATACAACCCTGAAACGCCATTTTCAAGTGACAATGATGCTCATGCTGTGAGATTGCAGAAAAGAATCAAGTTTTGCCAGAAGGAGAGTCTGTGATTTCCAAAATGTTAGTAATCAAACACGCTGCATAACTGAGAACAATACGCATGTAGCTCAGACCCCTGTAATCATAAAACAGCTTGCTTCTTCCAGGCTCCAGCATGCAGGAAAAAACCCAAATCACTGATACACAACTGAGCAGAGATTACAACTGGCAGAAATCTAACGATTTCCTGTAAATCATGGCTGTGAGCATCCTTACAATGCAGTGGTCCATACGGCAGGTGATGTTCCAGGTCACCCACGAGACCACCCTGCAGCACACTATCATTGCTTGTCAGCATAGCTGAGCTTAAAGCAGTGGTCGGGTGTCTGGTTCATGCATTACTGAAATTTTTTTTTTTGTAATCTTTTGCAGCCACAGAGCGAGAATTATTTCTCCTCACACACCAGCAGCGGGGGAGGAGGTGGGGGAAGGCTGTACGTGACTGCCACATAGAACTGTTAGCATGAAATGCATGCATAAAGCTACAAGTAGGCCAGAAATTCTTGAGTCCTGAGCTTTTTTCACATCAGGCTGGAATCTGCCTCACATCCACGCAGAAGCCAGCTACCAGATACTACTGTAACCATGACTGCGTGGTATCAGGTGTTTGTGTTTTATCTTTAACAGTGTGTATTTCCCCACTGCCTTCAGTGTTATAAGGAGCTTACAAGATAAGAACAATGCACGAGAGCAGGGACAAGTGCCCTGCTGTGGATGGGAAGGATAAACGCAATAAGGAGAAATATCTGCTGGCAGCAACTGAGGACACTTTGGCCACACAACTTAGCCGCCATGGCTTGGTAAGTCTGTCAAGCCACAGAGGAGTTGGGAAGGGCCAAAGTCAGCTCCAG
>NW_010400664.1:48085-55954 GCF_000710305.1 Buceros rhinoceros silvestris | reverse complement strand
CTCGTGGGCTGGGTATGTTTGTAAAGCCACAGAGGAGTTGGAAAGGGCCAAATTCAGCTCCAGATTTGGACGCCTTGGTTTTATGTATATACAATATGAGCTGAGTGTCTACTGCCTAGAAAATACAGGCATGCCCTGCACCCAGTGCACCACTTCATCGACTTTAGGGGTTTTCATGTGCCCAGCTACAAGTTCCTAATGCCACCTGAGATCTCCTGGCGTATCCCAGACATTTGTTTGGGAAGGGACATATAACAGAAGACCTGAATCAAGCCATGGTCAATGCAGGCAGTGAAACCAAGGAACGATTCAGCTCTCCCCAAAGTGGTCACCCCTGCTGACCAGCCAAGTGCCCTCCAGATGGGGCTGGTCAGACCAAGTGGGTTTCCAAGGGCTGTCAAGGGAGCTCCAACACCCAGCTCACATAGAGTCATCTGCACTTAACAGACCTGAATTCTTCCTGTTTACATTCTCTTAGCACTCCCCAATTGCTAGACAAGGTGAATTATCCTAGACCACTCTCAGTGAGACATTTAAACTCAAGCAGGATAGACTATGACAGCAGAAATGCACAGTTACAGCATATTATTAATGGTTTGTAAATTTTTAAAATTGCTATTACTTGAGTCACCACTTGATTTAAAGACCTGTTCTTGTGAAATTGATTTCTTCTTCCAGGTTCCTCATCTCTAGTTCTGAACTCTTAATTAAAAGGTCAATATTTTATTAAATAAAGACTTAAATAAATATGCCCACTATAAAATTACATTAGCAACCATGCGCATTCATAACTAGGTTTGCTTTTTCTATTCAAGGGAAGAGCTGACTTCTCCAGGCATGTTGAAACCCTGGTTTTGTGATACCTTAACTGCCCCAAAGATCTGTCCTTCCGTGCTACAGAGCTGCATTCCAGGGCAATCACAATGTTGTTCAGATAAAGAACTGGCTTGTGGTGCATGGTAAAACATCAAAATAATTCTGTATGTCCTGTTGCCATATGACATTACTGAGACCAAATGAGTCACAGATTAAGTAACATTTGGGACAAAATTATGCTTGTGCCACCACTGTAACATTTTTGACGATTTTATCTTACTAACTAGCTACTAACCTACTCTATTTCTAGTGTGATCTGTTTCTGTGCTCTTCCTGATGTTCCTGAGCCACTCAACCGTGGATCTTTCTTTTTGCTCTGTTTATCAATTTCCTTCATTTGATAGCTTCTAACATACATCAGTTTACATTTTTAATGATGTTTTCAATCCTATCCAATCTCCACCCCTTTAGGGCACACAAACACATTCACACTATTTATTCCTACTTCAGTCCAAAGCTTTGGTTTTCTCTTCCCGTTTTTCTTGCTTGCAGTCCAGACATATCTTTTGTTTTAACTCTGTTTACTTCCCTTGAAACCATTGCCACAATGAGGCTGTCCAAGAAATCTTCCTTCTTCCAAGTGTCACGTCGTAGGGAATGTCTTCAAGTAAGAATTGCATGTATTGTTCTGCTTGACAGGCTATTACGGATTTATAAAGACTTCCTCATCTTCTTCACTCCCTCATGAAGAGATGGACTTGTCAGCCAGAGGTTTTTTCAAGACAATTGCATGATAAAGGGCCAAAGCCCAAACTCTAGCCCTGATCTAGGTGACACAGTTTGATTTTTGGCCTCTCTGGCTTATGCCTGGCTCTATCTACAGATTCTTTTTGGAAACGGGTAGCTGGAGCAGTCCCAAAGAAAGCCAGGCTATAAGCTGTCATTCACTGCTGTAGATAGTCAGGTGCTGTAACTGTCCCTTATTTTGCAACATGGATGTAACCAGAGGCTGCAGAATCAGGAGCAGACAGCCCTTGCTGCATCTCCGGTAGATAATCGCACTAAGCCTTTTGAGCCACATGGAGACAAATGTATCAACAACAATAAAACACGTTTAAAGTATTAGTCATTGTTTTCCTCTGCTTCCAAAGACTGGTTCACAAGGACCAATTTAAGCTCTGTGAACTACGTGCCATCACTTATCCTTGCCAAGTGATTACTCCTTCTTTTAAAATCTCCTCCCTTGGCCATGCACAGCATGAAGCTTTTCATACTTTTTCTTAGAAACCAGAACAAACTTCCATGTTGCAACTGATGCTCCAGGGAGAGACTAATTGCCAGAGAATGAGCTCCAAAGCCACAGCTGGTCTAAGAAAACCAATCCAAAAATGTTATCTGATGCAGAATCTGCATTTATGTGCAAAAATGCACATGCTGAGGTGAATGTGCAAGGTGTCACTTTCTGACTTAGAGACATGGTGTCCTGAAAAGTCCGTTAGCAGCTTTAGGACCTGAGCTGCTAGTCTCTGGGCATTTGAGGCAGCAGTTGCTGCCTGTGGGATCCCCAGCTTTGGCAGGTGAAGGCAAGTGTGTGGGGCAGGACATTGCCACACTCTGACCACACATTTCCCTGTACCTCCCTCCTCTCAGCACCATGCAGGAAAGGTGATGAAGCATGGGACACATAGGGTGCAGGCAGCAGGGCAGCACCTCCTATGCCACAGCCATCTCTCTGCCCCCAGCATCACACCCAAATTCTGCTGAAGAGCTGAGCATTTATGATCCTGGGCTGGGGGACAGGACATGGAGGAATACAAAGCTTTTCTTGTGGCCCCGGACGCCCACATAAAACAAAATGAAAGCCATAATCCACGGATATATGCCAGGGAAGACAAATTGCAAAAGAAAACAACTACAGCTTGCTCTCACGGGAATTAATGAAAATTTTTTTAGTGTGCTAAATTCACTGGGGGAGCTGTAAGAGAGAGATTGTGTTAAAAGGATATTCTGTGGCTACTTACCCACGTGTCTGATGTATGTGGAGAAGCAGTGCTAGTGCTCTAGATTTGCCAGGGGTTTTCTATTAATATATATCTATATATAAAAATATGGGTTTGTTTTTTTGAATTCTTCAACTTCTAATACAAACACTGTGAATTCAGAGAGCTCCTGTCCCTTGATAAACTACCAGCATGAGTTTGCAAGCATGTTTGCAAGCTTATGGTTAAACTATTTTCTTTGTTTAAAAAGTAACTACAGAAATCTTCAAAACAGCTTCACTACCTTTTACTTAACATTTATTCTACTATATTCTGTCATCTGCTGATGGTTATCAAACATTTCCCTGGTTTAATGTGTGACTTACTCTGGTGCAGGACATTTTATACTGTTAATGAGCAACTGTAGTTTTTTGCTGCAAAATACTTCATGAACTATATTTAGATATATGGAAAAATATTTCACCCTGAACGTGGCCAAACACTGGTACAAGTTGCTTTAGAAAAAGCTGTAGCATTGCTGTACTTGGACATATTCAACACTCAGCGGGACTCGTTTCTGAGCAACTCGCTGTAGCTGGACCTGCTCTGAGCAGGGATCACACTGGATGTCCTCCAGAGGTCCCTTCCAACCTGCATAATTCTGTAATTTTATTTTAAAAATATAACCTGGGGGAGATAATTTATTTCAACTGAATAATTTAACAAAGGGAAAACAGACAAGACACAAGTTGTGAGTCAGTAGTTTATAGAATTGAGATCTCCTGGAGCTGCTGTAAGGCAGGAGAATTAGACAGGGTTTTCAGTCGAGGTGATTTATTTCAATTAAGGAAGAGCAGATATGTAAATTTTTCTTTCCATGGAAGAAAAAGGTAAACCAAAACGTGTTGTAACAGTTTCTGGACCAGGAAGAGGGCTCTGCTCCGCATAAACTGAATGACAGCTCCTCTTTCTGGTGACGACGTATAGGGTGCAATTTCACAACCTCTGCTTCTAGCACATGAATGCAAGTGAAGGAATAGGGGGTTTCATTTTTCAGTAATTGCATATGTGAGTGGAGTTTTACTTCTCTCACCAACAACATTGCTTTATATTCAAAATTCTTCCTTTAACATATCAGCCCTAAATTCAAGTCTGGCTTCGTTCCTCTGTGACTGTCAGCTGTATTGGTACTTCTCCCATATTTCACTGACAGAGGGAAGAGCTAGAGGCTCCAGAAAGCCTGGAGGAGTATCTGCATGGAGGGTATCTGCAAAGACTATTACTTTGCTGTTGGCTCAGGAACATCTCTTTGCTGAATTAGTCCCAGCCATCTTTTGGCTATTCCTAAACCAGATGGCTGCTGGAGAAGATTTTTCTTAAAACATCGTCATTAATTGTTCTATTACCATGAGCTAAGGGCAGGAGCAGACCAGCAGCCTCACATGGTTCTCTCAAGCTGGATCTTCTGGTCAGGCCACCTGTGCATTTCCAGGGTCACTCCATCGCAGCCAAACAAACACTTAAAATATGTGTCAGAGGCAGCATATCTGGCAGGTACATTACCCTCTGCCCCAGAAACATCTACAGGTGCTGCTCTGTCCCTCAGGTCCAGTGAGCTGTCCTGAGGCAGCTACATGGGGGGACAAGGATGCCCCAGTGCAGGGAGGGGCAAAGCTGAGCCTCTGAGCACTCTATTCCTGGACAGCAAAGGAAGTAGTAAAAACAGACCTTTGCACTTTTCTCAGTTCATCATAAAAAAACTCTTCCCCCTCTTCTGAAATTCCAAGGATAGCCTGAAAGAAATGAGTGGAAACTGGCTTTACAAAATGGTTGGCAATAGAAAAATACTGTAGCAAGTGATAATAAAGTTTTTCCCTGCAATTCGTTCTTTGTTTTATAGACAGAAATTCAGAGTGTCACAATTTCTAGACTTCTGATTTATGTTGCAAAGCACGTAATCAGATCTGCTATTTATCAGTGACTACACGTGTTGAGGAACATACCTGATGCCAGCTGGACATGGCATTCTGCAAAGATGATGCTACTTCAATGTAAATATTGTCTTCATAAGATAATGGCCAATTATTGTATTTCTGCTGACATTTTTGGACAAGCAGAAGACTCCTCATCACGAGTCTTTATCTGCAGATCTGGAACTCCACATATCTTGCTAAAAGCCAACATGCCTGCTAGCTGAATTTCAGTACTAAATTATAATCTCTGCTTCAGAATAGATGGATTAAGTTCAAGGGCAAGAGATGCAAAAAATTTGGTCTTTTCTTACTGGCACCTTAAAAAATTATGCAGCTCTGACCTTGGCACTGAAGTATCACCTCAGTTGCTAATTTCAATATCTGTATGTATACAAAAGTACACATGGAGTCACTCACTTCAAACTAATACTGAAGTAAAAGAGCAGAAAGCTGGTTCAATATTAAACTTTTTAGTGTCATGAAGTTAACCAAAGAGCATAAAACCCCAGAAGCATCCACCCTAAACTGTATTCGTCTGTTGCTACAGTACTTCAGAGAAAGTAATGACATGGCAGGGTAAGGAGAGTGCTCCCTTTCAAGTAAAGCACCCAAAAGCAATTTCTTCTCCTGTAGTCATCAGAAGCTCTCGCAGATTTGGGTTTTTGAGGAATAGAGAAGCCTATCTACTGAACATTAAAGGTACGTTCCTTTCTGAGTTAAAGTGGCCTGTCTACCTAATTAGTCATAACCCATACATAGTATCAGCGGGTGATGCTTCATCATTGCTAATCATTACGAGCCCCAAAGCTGTTCCTTCTATCCCACACATAGAACAATTTTACTAAACCAACATACCAATTTATGACATTTTGACATAGCACATACCTTTCCTGCAAATACGGGTACAATATCAACTGCTGCAAAAAGTGAACAGTTAGCTAAATCTGGATTATATAGATTGTTCTTATCATCTGGCAACAGCGGTTCTAGAAAAACCAGCCAATCTTTCTTTTCAGCTTCCTGCTTAAATAGATCAACAGCTGATGGTGTCTTTTAATTCTATCATCCTCTACCGCAGGACAATAGCCAATAATACGGGCACAGTTTCATTTTCTACCTTACAATGTCAACAGGTTTTATTTAGTTTACCCTGTCTGCATCTTGCAAGAAACTCCTGAGTTGGGTAGACATAATCTTTTAATTGTAGAGCTGTAAGGAGTTTCCTGTGTGATATACCTCTATCAGACTCAATCCAGTTATTACTTATTTTATCTTTTTCAAAATTACAAACCCCATGGCCCTGGGAAGACAGCTTGGTCCGGTTACAAAGTACTTACAAAGTCTCTTCTACACACTTTCCTTCTGTCCCTGTGCACCACTCATCGTTTCACAGCTCTTCAGCATGATCATACGCAGCATAATGTTTCCATCTGAATAATTTACAAGCTAAAAGCACTCAAGAAGGGTATGACAATATTTAGCAAGATACAGATGCAAGGATGGTTTTCACCAGGTCATTGCAAGGTATATTTCTGTCGAAGCTTATTTCCACAGGAAGGTACATCCTCCAATGAATAGGTACTGCGAATATAAATCAGCTTAGTGAAATGTGAAACATATTTTTATGCGTTAGTTGGATCTCCAAATCTGAGTTGCCCTTTGCTTAAATTTTAAGAACACAGGAGAAATAGCTGGCAAAAAGTAAAATAACTTCAGATCAAGCAGTCCACATTCACAACAACTACCAGCAAATGGCAGTAGTATTAGAGGGAACGCAGTACTGCAGCTCAAGTGATCAGCACAACACACTCTTACTGGGACAGTTAGCACCAACCGAGCTCTTTATTTTTAATCAAAAGAGTTTTAAATACAAGGAGAAAAAAGACATTGAAACAGCACCCTTCCTTTCCAGAATTAGAAGCTCCCCCATGATCTCTAAGTTATTCTCCTCCTAACAGAGTCTGTGGTATGGTAACATGGCCAAGAGGTTTGGGGCTTTGGCACTGAATGTGAAACAAGATAATAGAAATATTGACCAGTGGCCTCCGTGATGGGCAAAATGTAGTCATTTTCTTTCCCAGATGAGAAGAATTAGTAACATACTCAGCTCTTTCCTTGTCAAGACCTTTTTTTGGATGCAATGTCTACTCAGGCTTCCTATGAGAAAAAACAGAGCTCCTGGGAGAAAAAAAAAAAAAGGCTTATACAAGCCTTTTTGCAACCTGTGCATGACCTTTTTATCTTCTTGGACAGCAAAATATCAGAAGGAGGGAAGAGAAGTGAAACACAGAGAAGGAGAGAGGAAGAAAAAGGGAAGGGAAAGGAAGGGGATGTATCCAAATACTAAGACTGGCCAGATACACATTTATTTCTGTAATGAAATAGTCAGACGTTTCAGAAAGACATACATATGACAAAATGCTGAGAACTGCACACTCCATACCATGCATTCCACCAAGAGCAAGGGGAACAGGCATGTATCAGTCGTTCAGTCTGTCATTCACTCTGTCAGTACTCAGATCTGAGACAGCTTTGTTTGCAAATGGCTGGGACACCTGCTATCATTGCAACATATATTGGGATATCCATCCTACCGAAGAATGGGGCACAACTTTGTATTGCAAGGTTTTCGCAGAGACACTAAGTCTGTATAAAGCACTAACAAGCAGACAGCTGCATGTACAACAGCACCGTCAGCTCTGGTTAGGAACTCCTGAGCAAATGCTGGTCTGCAGTTCTCAATCTCAGAGGCAGGTAAATGAATGGCAGGGAAATGGTAAGAAAGACTACACTAAGGTCTTGACATCTGACATTTCTCCCTTTTGAGTGCTGTGGCAGGTTAGCAAAGATTTCCTTTTCAGGAGAAGCTTGCTTTAAACTAACCTATAGCATTTGTATTCCCTGCCATGTGACATTAAGCAGCATCCTCATAGGTTGAAAGTTTTGGCGCTACTTTTGCTTTAAAAGTCACGCGACTGTGCTGCGAGCTCAGTTTTTCCCGTGCTCTCAGCCACCGCGGAGCTAGCCATGCCATGCCGTGCCGTGCCGTGCCTGCCTGCCTGCCTGCTTGCTTGCTTGTTTCTCCCGGAGAGCCGCCGCCT
>NW_010400664.1:27475-47835 GCF_000710305.1 Buceros rhinoceros silvestris | reverse complement strand
TGCCACACACCGCCACGAGCAGCACCCGTCCCGGAGCGCTGCCGCGTCCTCGGCAAAGCGTGAGAGACCAGCCCGGGAACCGCGTGCCATGGGGGATCGGAGCCCCACCTTCATCACAACTGAGGAGCCGTGCGCCCGAGAACTGACCGAACTGCTTTCGCTGCCCTGCCTGCACCCCACCGTTTCTCGGCAAGGGAGCCACGCGCCCGCCGCTGAGTGCCTGGAGCCCAGCCGAAAGCGCTGAGTCTGGACTGCCTGCGCGTCCGAGAGCTGTTTGCTTTTGCCTCAATCTACGCTAGAGACTGGTAGGACTTTGTGCCGATTCCACTCTATCTCACGCTGCTGGGTAATTCATAACTGCGCAGGTCTCTGTGTGCTGCTCACGCGGCAGAACCACGTGGCCGCCGCCATCTCGGATTGCTGCCGCGGTCTGTGTTTGCTTTTGGTTTAACCCTCGCCTTCCCCAAACCCTCAATATCTCACTGTTTTCCTTTGTATTTAATATATGTCTGTTTGTAGTGTTATTAAAGTTTGTTTCAGTTTTCCAAAAAGCATTTTAGAGGTCTGACGAGTTCTTTTCTCCCTTCCCCTATCTCTGGTGGGACAGAGAAGGGTATTATCGTCATCAGACCTTGGCTCAGCCTCGGCCAAACCTCTGACAAGTGCATAGGACTTTTTCCCCAAAAAAATAATTTAGGGATTTGTTTTCTTTAAAACCCCTCATTTTTGCCATGGTGCAGAGCTCCTGGCAATTAGGAGTGTAATTACTCAGGGCAGCGATTGCTGCGGGTCTCCAGTGAGGCCTTGTTCATTGAGAAAAGATGTCATTGCCTCTGAAACACTTCAGACCCAGCTAGGAGACTTGCACCCGAATTTCTGCATTCTGCTGACTCCTGCACAATCATTGTTTTAAGGGAGATTTAGCAACCTAACTTCATGAAACCAACTTTGAAAGTTTCGTTTTCATACCAATGTCAAATGCTATCCCATTTTTGGGAACACAAGCCTGCACAGCAAGATGCTGAAGGTATTGCTCATACCCCAAGAAGGGCCTGTGCAGGGCCCTCTCCTGCTCCTGGGCACGGGGCTGCATGGAAGCTGTGGGAAGCAGAGCATCAACCTCACAGCTCATCATCAAAGAAAAGAGACACTCAGGACGTCAGTGACAGCCATGCATCTATGAGCAGGCTGCAGCCAAGGTGCTCTGTTTCCCTCTGCTGGTAAAATTTACAGTGGTTTTTAAAAAATGTTAGTTTCCTGCTGGGAGTTTTCTTCTGGAGGTGTCCCAGGGCCACTGTGGGCTGCTTTGCTTGGGAGCCCTACTTGGACCTCTGCCATTCTTCCCAAATCCCCCCTCGCTTGAGTCCTTCTTTGCTGAGCTCTGTTGTACAACTGTGTCTGTTTAATGCTGCTGACTTCAGGAGGGTTGTGCAGGAATTTAAATTATTAAGAAATACTTCAAGGCGATTTATGGGTGTTCGGAGAAGCTTCATTGATTTCTCAGCATGAAAGCAATACCACAACACTGAAGCAATTCCAGGCAACTTAACAAGACTTTTAATGAATTGCTGCTATTTGGTTGTGTTCAAAAGCCAGAACAGAGGTTCTGTTGTTGGAAAGTCTCAAGGTTGTACACATTGCACTGAGTGCACTATCAAGGTTTTTTAATTGCTCAGCTAGACCACATGGCATGCAGCAAGCTCCAGTAAGACTTCATACATGATTTTTGCCAGAGAAAACATGAGTGTTCACATCGATTACTGGCCTCTAGAAGTATGCAAAATTAATTTGAGAAGGAGCTTTCTGAGCTTTCACAGAAAGTGTTGTAGAGACATGCGTTTCCCAGCTTACGTATGTCTGCTGACATGGAGCTTTTCAGGCTTTTTTCTTCCCTTCCACACACCCTCTCTGATGTCAAAAGTTTCCCATGTGCTATCCAAACAAATACAATTTTGATCTGTGATGACACCAGCAGAGGTGACATTTTAAACTTAGAATACATTTGAGTTTTTCCACGTGTAATAAGAACAAATGGAGAACTTTAACTCCAGGAAAAACTAAGCCATGGATATATTTACACAGATACAGAAGTTTCTGTTCTTGAAACATTCAACCATTCATGCTCAGGCACTCCAATTTAATATGACTGACAGATTAATTGAGCTATTGAACATGTCTTGGCACCAAGTGTCTTGTAATCAACTTCAGAAGAGCCGTTGGCAACCTGGCAGATGCCTTAAGTACAACTATAGCTAATATTGTACAAGTTGGAGGGTCTTACAATGAGTAGGAATTGAAATTAAAGTACAGTGAAAGAAAATTATGGGAGAGGAAGAGGAAATTGAGGGCTCTGGGGACAAATTAGTCTGCAAATGCCAAAACACCCAGTTACAACGTCCTTGTCATTTATGAACATGTTTCTGTTACAGCAGCAACTGGAGTTTTTGAGAGATACCTTAGGTGTTCGTGCTGAAATGTTATAAATGTATCAGAGTTCTTAGGTTCTGCTGATCAGACTCTTTCTGTTTTCACATCAATTTGTAACTACTTTAGTTTTCCTTCATAATTTAATTAGAATCTGTGCTTGAGGAGTGTAAGTTACCAGCCCAGATGAAACAGCAGTTTAACCGAAAAAGGAGAGGATTTAGTGATGAGCAATGTATGCTTCCCTGTGGTGGCTTTAACGCTGTCCCGTGAGCCCATGAACCCCACGAGCCCCATGCGGCCTCCCAGGGGCTGGGAATTACAAGCAGGTGGTGATGGAGTGGGAAGCCTACAGTCTCCACGCATGCACAAGTATTCCTTTAACCCCCAGAGCTTGTCCACTGATGGGCAGGCAGGAGCACGGCACTCTTGCAGCCCTCATGAAGGACCAGGGTTACATTTGGGCTACTCCCACTTTTAACACCCGATTTTAGAAGAAAACTATTCCAGAACCTCATTGTTCTGGCAGTAAGAACTCCGATTTCTGGCCTTGTTCATGGTCAGTTTTGATCTGCTCAGTAATGGCTTATGTTCACCATCTTTAAACCAAATTGTTCTGTACTGCCAAAGTTAGATGTGGATGAATTTTGACTGCTTGCCTTGCCCTCAACACCCCACTTTCTGAAGACACATGTGCACCATAAATGTAGCCGAGAAAACGTGTGCTTTGTTGAAGCGCTAAATTCAAGCTGTGTTGGAAAGTTGTTAATAGTGTATATTAGCCCTGCAAATTCATTAAATGGTGGAGGAGGAACTTGGTGGAAAACAGCTGCTTAATTCAGGCTAATCGCTACTGCTGAAGATAATGGGATTCCAGTGACATTACTCTGAGATTAGCTGGAAGACCATGACTGTCTGCAATAACTGTGGGCATAATTTAGCTTTTTTCTGCACTGTTGTTAATGTGCAAGAGAGTGTGAGCTCAGATGGATGAGCCAATCTCTGTTTGCTTTGCAGAATAAGCCATTAGAAGAAAAAAACATTCATTTCATAGGAAACTGAGCACAATTAACAGGCATTTGGGGATAACAGACATTTTTCCAGAGACACTTCTGAAAGCAGAAAAGGGCCACAATGGCAAAATCACATGATTTAGAAATTCCCTAGGGAGCACAGCATGAGAAAGAATGGATCTTTTTGTTAACCCTCAGTAAATTACGTGAAAGTGAGCAATTTCATATCTCGTTACAATTTGGAAATGAGAAAGCTGAGTTATGCTGGCTTATACATCTCATTACTCACAATTTCTCAATATTCTATATTACATTTTGCTTGGCTGGAAGCCTCCATTTTTATACTTTTGCCCCACTGTGATCTTAATGAACATGAATGCTTTAAGCTCGGCAGAAAAACTGGTCTCTTCTTGCCTGATTCCTCTCCTCTTGGGGGTTAAACATTTGCACAATGTGATCAAACTTCATGTAATTAGAGGGAAAGGAGATCCTAAGACTTTTCCACTTAAGATGATGTGATCCCAAACATACGTGAGTGAAGCGTCCAGAGCTGGAATCCCTAATGAGAAGTGCAAGACGACAATGATAGTCTGAATATATATGTAGCAGGTTAAAGATTCTCTTTTTTCTGCACCTTTTTTTTTTTTCTTTATTGCTTCTGGGGTTTAATGCAGATTACTATTAGATCAGCAAAAAGTTTAATTTGCAGTTAGAATTTGTCACAGGTCAGCAAGATTTAGTGGGTGGGTATGCTGAGAATCATGTGGTCTTGTTCTCAGTTTTGCACTGATTTTCCACGCATCTGGGAGCAAGTTCTGGGTCTCTATTTCTGCATCTGGAGAAAGGCAGGATTATCTATCCCTGTAAAGTCCTGTCTGTAAAGTGCTTGGTGATTATGTGCAGAAGACAGTTAATAGGAGCCAATATTTTCCACTCGTCAGTAACAGTAGAACCATAAAATTAACCCAATGAAGGAACCTTGTGCCCAAGACTCGAAGGCCACTTCTATCTATGAAGGGAAGGGCAAAACTCTTTTTGTCTTTAATGGTTTGGTTTTGGACCTATACTACTGAATGTCCAACAAAACTTCTATAAAAAGTAGGTGAAGTATGATTCAACTTTGACTAAGAAAAATCATGGGAGTCTGTATGTGAGACAGGAGTCTCAGTTCTTATTACAGTCAATGGAGATTACTTGGTACCATCAGCATAGTCTAGAGTGACTCAAACTATCCAGTGGAGGTGCCTGCTAGGCTCCACTGGATGTGTGGCCTCAACATAGGCATCCAATGCTGTCTGAGATGTCCTGGGCACCCCAGTTAGTGTCTAGCTGCTCCTACAGAAGGATTTGAGTGTTGTGTAACCTCTGCCAACCCTACACATCCCACGCTTCCTGTGACTCCTATGTCTAGACCACAGAACTGAGCCCAGGATCCCCATGAGCATTGGTGAGAAGACAAGTGCACCATCACTCCCCTTGTCAGTGACAAGCTTCAGTGCTAACCAATGCTAAATTCTTATCACCACTAAAACAGAAAAGAAGAACTAATACAACCAACACTCACTGCTGTGTACAGAAGCATTGGCAAAGAACCACTAACAAGAGGTGAGCTGCTGTAGTTACCCAAAAGCAGGTGTAGCTCATCTCCCCCACCGCAGCGATGGCAGAATCAGCAGTACCAACGCCACACCAGGCAGGCATCAAACAACTGCAACCCGCCTTTTGTACCAGGCAGGTTTTCTTGGTAAGTGCTCGGTGCTGCTGTCGGGTTACTAACAAAAGCACACGATGGACTGAAGTTCAGGACAGGTGGCAGATGTACTCCATTCAATACATCCTCTCATTTGATGAGTTGATCTTTGATAATTGCAGGCTGCTACAAGATCTAACTATTTTTGCACCCTGTAGTCATAATTTCATTTAGTCTGTGTTTCCCTGTTCCTGTTGTAAGACAACAGAAAGTGCTGAATTCTAGATGTGTGACTTCTCTTTCTTTTCCTTACTTACAAGACCTATCACCCAGAAGAGGTGTGGGTTAATTTGACAGACTGTCCTTGACAAATGTACTTTATCTGTTACTCATTTTCATACTTAACAAATTGTTCATTTGTTCCAGAAATTTTTTTCCATAAATCAAAGTTAAGGAACCTATCCTATAATTCACTGGACTTCCCACCCCCCACCCCACCCCACCCCTTTTTTTTCTTTCAGTAACAAACCAGTATAAATCAGGAGCTATCCTACTGAATAATCACAAATATTCTGTTATAAAACCTGTGTAAGATTAGGAGAAGCCAAGGCCATTTTCTTAGGGAACTGGTTGTGCAACTCTATTGTAATTACTGATACTGAAAGAAAACTTCATATAAAAACCAATTTACTGAGAAAATCATGATCTGGAATATTTACAAGAAGTAGTAATATAAAAGAGGTTGCTGCTTAACATGTTGGAAGCAATAAGAAAATGTATGAGCTCAGCTGGCTCCTGTCGTATGGGGACTGGTGTGTTTTTAACAGGATCAGTGTCAGTACAGAGCACTGAAAGAGCAAAACACAATCGGACTTTCTCTGCCAGCCATTAGTTTTATTCACACAGATTGTATGATGCAACTGCTAGAATTACTCTGCGTATATAACGTGAGACGACTCTGCACAAAAATCACAGTTGCATCCCACGGTTTTTTTAAGACTGACCCTTTCCAAACTGGTTACTAGGTACAAGAGGCTGTTTTTTTCCCCCTAACTTGGAAAAAGATGCTCAAATTTCACAATTAGGAAGTCAGGCCTTTGGAAGAAATGTCCATTTCTTCCGGTGGCTTGTACAGACCTTTGCACAGTGGGTCCTTGGTTCGAGAGGGACCTTGGGGTGTTGCTGGCATCATAGCAGGGTGCAAAGCCCTGGCCCCTTTCAAGGGGCTTCTCAATACTCTGCTTGCTCAGAACAGCCTTGCAGCCATCACTCACTAGGGTATATAAACACACAAAATGCTACAGTGTCTGTCTCAGTAGGATCTATGAAAGACACGAATCTGTGTTAATTTTTCATGAGGGAAGGCTAAGGAAATAATTTTCTCCAGCTCTGGTATCTCTCGTGTGGGTGAGTGCAGCGGTTTGTGTTAATGTATCTCTTCTGGGGTGTTTTCAGTACATGGGAGCATGCTGATAACTTTTTGCAGGTATACACAAGAGACGACCATTTCTTTGCAAATTCAGGAAGTTTTTGTTTATACTGAATATTAAAAATCATGTTCTTATGAATTTATCATTGTAAACTCAGCTTTGGGCGCAAAAAAATCACAAATAAAAATGTTAGGATTCAGAGAAAATGTCACATTTTTTTAGACCACGGGAGTTTGTCACCATGGAGACCCTCCTGTT
Organism: Buceros rhinoceros silvestris; assembly: GCF_000710305.1. Taxonomy (NCBI): domain Eukaryota; kingdom Metazoa; phylum Chordata; class Aves; order Bucerotiformes; family Bucerotidae; genus Buceros; species Buceros rhinoceros. Next base: position 41,020 of record NW_010400664.1, on the reverse strand, counting down.
TTCTTCAAGAGTGACTCACGTCTTATGGATGGAACATATGTAATACAAGCAATATCACCAAGGATTCATATTAAACATTTTAGAGAGAGGTTTTTGATCACCAACCAACATCCACAGACTGTTCATGCAGCAAAAATATACTTCTGCTTTTTTCTTTCTAATGTAAAATAGTGGAAAGTTTTTTTTCTAAAGCTAGCTGGGTTTTAAGGAACTTGTGATACATGAGGCTGAAGGCTGGAGGACTTCACTATTATGTTGTGATTTCATACAATGAAGTACTCGTTCTAAGAGCTGAAGCTAAAGCTTCTTGAAAAACTTGGGTTTAGTACTAATTGTGTAAGTGCAATTTTTAACTGAAGACAAACAAATTATGCATGAGACTGAGCCAAGAGCAGGACAAGGTGGTTTGTCAGCAAGCCTCTGGCTGCCCATGCAGCAGCTGGAGGCATCAAGCACAGGGAAACTGGAGTGTGCTCTGCTTGGAAGCACCGGGACCTCTGGAGTCATGTCCTGACAGCCAACAGCAAAACTGCGACTTCAGGAGCACCTCTGGGAAAGAAGAAAGCCTGGGTATGCTGCTCTTGTACCTCCTATGGCATATCAGACTGTCCCGGTCCACTTCAGCCATTGCTCAACCCGCATAAATGTATTTTTACATCAGCATGGAAGGCATTGCAATGACAACCAAGGAGACCAAACCAAATTAGTCTGAAAACGCACAACAGACTTTTCCCCAAGGCTGCCTTTCTGTTATGCCACCCACCTGACTTTCTGGTCTGCAGCCAAGGTAGAGCTGAGCCCTCTCCTTTCCCCACCAGTAGTACTGCTGCGATGTCAGCCTGGGGCTCGGCTTTGTTCCTGCTACCAGTGGCACCACAGAGCAATGAGGTGAGTGCAGGTAAAGTGTTGCACAATTCAGGGCATAAAAGAGCCTGCCGTGCCTCCTCGGTCAGAACAATTATTCTTTAATCAGACTCCTGAGAGGGAGGAACATCCTTCCCGTCAGACACCATCGTACGTTGGTGGAAAGGAATTAAAAATGCAGCCCCCACACTGCATTAATTAGAATAGCAGTGCAGCTCTAAGACGTGAAAATCTGGTTTTAGGTGGCTCAATAATGAGTTAAAACTCCTGGAACCATATGACACAAGGTATAGAAGCAGTGCCCACCCACCCTTGTGAATGTCCACGCTTCACACCCTGTGGGGTTTGCTGGCAGCCACTGTAATTGCACACCAGAAAAGGCATCGCTTGTCCTTCCACAACACGCCAGAAGATCAGATGAACCATGAAGTCAGAATAAACATCCTGATGCACTCAAGCAAATCTAATAGAAAGGAAATTGGATATTTACTTTTAATCAGGATCAGATTTCTCCTGCTGGATCATGTGGTACTAATCAGTGTGGAGCCACTTTTGGCAAGGATGGAAGTGAGAGCTACTGTCCCAGGCCCAGGAGAAGCCTGGGCAAATCCATAGTCCATGCAGTTAGGCAGCCTCGTGGAAAAGAGGAATGTATAGGGCACCGTTCATGTGAGTGAGGCTTCTCTGCAATGCCTTTACCCTAGGAATATCCAGGACACAGCCTAGGTGATGAGATTGGGGATTGGACATTGCTTTTGTTTTTTCCTTCTTCCCTCCCTAGTCATCCTGACAATAAATAATGCAAAGGAAAGGTCCACAGTATTTCCACAATCAGTGAATAAAATAACTCTTTGGAGAAACAAAATGATTTCAACTTCACAGTGTTGCAAATACTCTATTGAGGACAATGGAGGAAACTTGAGCTGAAAACTCATCAACATTTGTACTTAGCATGTGTGAATTTTGGAAAATGCGAACTAAAATAATCAGTATAGTTGAGAGCTGTGCTGTGGAATGCATCAAACCAAAGGCATGCTTTCTGTAGTTTCAAGAGGTCGTCTTTAAGATAGCAATCAGGTTGCACTGAGCATGGTGACTGATACAACTTACATCTCTTTCAACTGTCCAAGATTTTTTTGTGTTCTACTCCCTCATGTTCAATACTTGAATAAAAATTTTATCAACAAGATAATTCTGTTTGACATGTAGTGAAAAAGTTTTAGAGAGAATATAATGTTTCTTTTATTGGAGCTGAACCTTCTTACAATTTGTTTGTATAAGTTTATTTGCATTGATGATAACATTCGGTCTGTCACAGCCAGTGCTCTACACTTTCAGGCACCAGAAATATGCTGACTATAGAAATGTCACCTTCAGGAGCACTTTGAAAAGATTTGTAGAGGCCAGGCTCAAAATGACTTAACCTACATACTCTTACTCCCTTCCCTGAAAAACTCTCATCTCATCTATAAGCTGGAAGCCGTCCTCTGATTTCCAGCCAGAACACATCTACAGCCAGTTTCCAGTTCAGAAGAGCTCTTCTCTCTCTTTTGTATTTACACTCTGTGCTCACTCAACTTCAGATGTTCCCTGAAGTTGATCTACAGGAATTGTGCGCTGTATTCCAGATAATTTCTCAGCGCAGGCCTATAAAAAGGGTGTTAGTTTTGGAGGCTGTATCTGGGTAATCTCCAGTCTTCACCCTGTACTGACTGCATGCAGTCTTCTTTGCTCTCAGAGCCTTTTGGCAGGTTTTTCTTATATTGTCATTCAGTTTCTAACTCAGCTCTGTATTTGGTGATGCTTACTTCTTCCCAGTAATTCTCACCAATAAGAAATGGCCTGCTATGTTGCTCATGCCTTCCTTTCACTCTCAGTAGGCTCTTTCTTTGTTCCAAATACTTTTTTAAATTGTTGTTTATCCAGGCGACCATGGAGACATTCCTCTTTTGGTTAGAACACAAACTTAGCATAGTTAATGTATATAGTTTTTATATCTTTACAATAACGAGGCTTTACTCTCAGCCTTTTTCACAGCCAAACACTTTAGTTCTTAAAATCATTCAGCAACTCTCATTTTATCCAAACTTATCCTTTTGGAATCAGCAAAATTTTTATTCCATAAACCTACTTGTCTTCATACACCCCCAAAAATTCAGATTAATCAGTTCAAAGTTATTTTTTCTGCCCAGATATCCTGAGAGGTCCCTCCTACTTTCCAAAAGCTCTATTTGGTAGAAAAAACGTGTTGACTAGCCCATCTTGGAACATATATACATGAGCCAGACTATCACTACAAAATTAAGAGTTGTAGGCAACAGTGATTTCAGCTGTGCTGATGCAGCTTGCAGTAGAATAACAGTGCTTTGCAGCATAAAAAATTAATTAGCTGTAATATCCTATTTTATTCTAAACCCGGGTGTTATTGCCTGCATGAATATTTAAACTCTTTCTCAGAAATCTTAAGCAGTTTGGGGTCTATCACTTTGCTTATCATCTTGCAGAGGATGCTGTGATTTCAGAGGGATACGTAAGTAAAACAACTTTGTTATCATGCTGCTCGTCTTCCAGTTGAGATTGAAGACAATGCAATGACATCTATTGACTTGTTCGCAGGGATCCCCACCTCAGTCCAGTCAGAAAGACCCTACAAAGCGGGGGTCTGTTCTGAGGCTGTGGTGTGCCCTCTCCACAGCCTTCAGACACGTCGGCCCTGGCAGGTCTTTGCAGTTTGTAACTCATCGGTTTTGTACTCTGCCCAGTGTCGTCTGCATGTGTTACGAGGGCTGCCAGCATCCCCACACCACAGCTGTCAATGCGGTTGTGCCTTCCTGATCATGGCAGTCCCCCAGCTCTCTTCACACTTTCTGCAGAGATGAGTTTGGTACCTTTGCTTTCACAACAGCAAGCTTTCTTCACCAGCTCTCTAAGTAACCATAACCATCCTTCTCCAGGTAATCCATGATGACATCCCTGGCCTTTTCCCATAAACCATACTTCCCTCTTGGAAACATCCTGATGCTGTCTGGGAGATGTTTCTAACTGACTTTAGTAAGGGGAGTGTCTATCCTGCTGGCTTTTCCCTACCCTGCCTTCCTGCTCATAGGATGCTGTGATCCCCAGAACTTCCCTTGTGCTGTAGCCATTCTATTTCCTGATTTTCCACCTCTGGCTGCAGCTTACCAACACCAAGCAATCACAGTTTGGTGATCAGTTTCAGCTGCTGAATTAGGGATAAACACAATGAGTTAGGGATAAGAACAGCATATGGGCATTTAATTTATTCCTGAAATACTTCATTTCTTTAGTTCCGTAGGGCCTAAAGAGTTTGAAGCATCCTTCAATCTCTCCTGCTGGCTGATTTCTACTAAAACTCTGGATACAGATGATGTTCATTTGCAAGCTAGAGCACATGAACCACAGGAGCTGGAGCAGGAGCATGGTGTATGAGCTGGGGTGAGTGATCAGAGTGCAGGCAGGAGGAGAACCGCTTGGAGTCAGAAGCAGTAAGGTCCACACTTATCAGGCTGGGATAGATAGGGGCAGCAGGAGTGAGAAATGCATCAGCAGTAGAGCAAGGGCTATGTCGTGGACTCTTTCTGTGATTCTGCTGGATCGCTTTTTCCACTAAAACCTTCTAAGCAAGAAGGGTGTCTTAGGATGGGGAAGTGCAGGCACAGGCACAGACACATCAGGGATTGTTTTCGTCTTCTCACACCATGCTCTGAGAGGTTCCAAGGGAGCACACAGCTCCCGCAGCTCAGCTGCACCCAGCTGACTTGAAAGACAGACTAACAGTTTGGGGTTTTTTCTATTACCAGACAGGCAAATGGGGCTGAGGGAGGGGAAGCAGAAGTCCCCCCAGTCCATGGATTTCTTTAGGCTGGAGAAGTGCCAGGGACGCCAGGGCACTGACCGTTAGGAGATCCCCATCTGTTTGCAGGACCTGAGGTGGTCTGGGATAACAGGAAAGTGTAAGGACCTAAGTTTTTGACCTGCTGGGGAGCCTGATCTGGGTCTTTCTCAACAAGGCACCTGTGTGCGAGACAGAGGCTTGGGAAACCTCTGCCTCAGTTCCTTCCTGTCTGTGACTGACATCTCAACTGAATGATCTCCAGATTGCCCCATTTATGGCTGAGGCTCGTGTGTGGCCAGTCTCCTAAGGAGCCCATGGTGGTGGCACTACTTTTAGGACAAGCTGCAGGCTTGCTTTTTAGTACCACAGCAGTTCATTCTTTGCCACTCTAGGTGGCAGTGACAGCTGCGCCTGCGTGAGTCATTCCCTGTGAGCATTGACAAGACTCCTCAGGTCTGGTGGCACTAGTTAGCTCTGGCAGAGCAGCATTCCTGGTGAAGAACCCAAGGATGGGGTTTCCAGACAAGAAGTAAAGGTGTCTGTGGAGTCTGCTGCATCTTGAGAAGGGTCTGGTGGGGGCATCCTGCAAGCAGAGCTGCAGGAGAGCCTGCCGCTAGGCTGTGTGTGTGGTCAGCGTGAGTGCTCTTGGGTAAGATAGATGTAGGCACATATAACGCAGCTCCACAGGTACCGAGAAGTGGCTGTGTGCTAGGTGATGGGCAAGGCATAAAATACAGACCATCTTCACCACTCAGACCACTTACAGCCAGGATTAGAGAGTCTTAAAGATCTGCCAGTAATCAAACCAAGAAAAAGAAAAAATAAAATGTACCAGTAGGAGAAAGAAGTGAACTAATTCATTAGTGTAGGGGGAATCTCTCCCTTATTTCATACTCTCTTGTTTTCATACCAAGAACAGACTTTTAAAAAAAAGCCTTAGAATTAAACCAGCATTTGAAGCTGCCCTCTTGAGACTTTATTTGAATGTGATATATTTCAATTACTGCGTATTCAAAATTCCCATGCTAATATACAATCTGTAGAGACTTGTAATGCATGTTGGTTGAAATCTGAGCTAAATTAATAAAATCGTTTCATTTAAAAAAAGAAAAGAGAAATAATCTACTTGGCTGCAAGTGTGTCAAGGAACGTTGAGCAGAAGAGAGACAGAATAACTGGGGAGTGATTCTGAGAGCAGCTTGTACAGGCCAGTTGCTCAGAGCCAGTGCCAGAAATGAATGGAAACCTTCTTTTATTAAAGATGATTGCTGTGACCTTCTCTGGTTAACCCACAGAAAGAAAAACAAGCTAGACAGTGTGTATGATTTGTTGTTATTACAGCTGGGCTGTTTCTCAGTGAACCTGTAGAAGCTGAAATGCTTATTTTGATTTATTTTTGCTTTGGTTTTGCTCAAAAGAGCAAAATCAAATGAAACATCTTCTAGGCTGCACATGAATACTCACTTCTCTTTGAGTACTGTGACCGTGACCCCTGCTTCCACCTCCTGTAAACATCACAGCCATGCACGTCCCTATCTCCTTCCAGGTGTATAGAGGCTCTGCAGAGGGTGCTGAGCATTGTCCTCCTCTCAGTGAGAGCCTGTAGCTGTACCTGACCCTTGAGTGAGGCCTGGCACGGCAAGCTTTCTCTTATCCACCTTCTTCTGAGTCAAGCATCACTAATGCTCCTCTGGGTATTGCAATTTGATGTATTTATGCACAGTAGAGTCAAGAGGGCCCCATTGCGCCCAGGGTACTCGCAAGCAGAGCTCCAGAGAGCTCCCGCTGCGTGGGCACCACAGGGGCAAAACACAGGCTGACAGTGAGACTGGAGGGACAAGGACAGCACCGTCATGTGCGTGCTTGGGTATTCTTGTCAGCCTCGTATGGCATTATGTATGCAGCACAATCACGACCGTAAAGAAAATCCCCACAGAATCCAGACTTGGTGAGCTAATTGTGGATTAGGTCATTTTCTAAGTGTCTTCCAAGATGACTGCATATACTTAATTAAGATGTCTAACGTATTTTGCTTAGTCCGACTGGCGATGGAGGGGGAAGGTTATTGGTCTGGTGTCTGGGGTATTGGTGGGGTTTATTTTTATGTGGATTGGCATTCAGCTGGCTTTCAGTTTCCGAGGAATAAAGTTACCAACACGACTTAATCACACAATTACTTTAAGGAACAGTTGAATCACTAAAAAAAAATTTCTAAAATCATAAGACTCCTTTGATTCATCTCCTCTGTCATTTCTTGGCCTCAGCTCTCACTTCAGGAAAAATATGCATTTGATTCATATAGAAAACAAGGTTATTTAAAGAATACAACAACAACGGAATGGTCGAGGTTGGAAGGCACCTGGAGATAATCTGGTCCAAACCCATGCTCAAGCAAGACCACCTAAATCTGGTTGCTGAGGGCCATGTCCAACTGCATTTCAAATACCTCCAGGGATGGAGATTGTGCAACCTCTTTGAGCAACGTGTTCCAATGTTTGATCACTTGTAGAGTAAAATCCATTTAAATGGAATTTTCTGGATTCTTGTTTCTGTCCTTTGTCTCCTGACCTTCCACTGGGCACCAACAAGAAGAGTCTGGCTCTGTCTTCTTTACTGTCTCCCAACAGCAGGTATTTACAGACATTAATAAGACTCACCCTGAGCTTTCCGTTCTCTGAGCTGAATGGTCCCAGCTCCCTCAGCCTTTTCTCTCACATCAGGTGCTCCAGTCCCTTAATTATCTTCATGGTTCTTCAAGGGACTCTCTGCAATATGTTCATGTCTCTCTTGTACTGAGGATCCCAGACCCGATCACAGCATCCCGGATGTGTCTTAGCAGGCCTGAGCAAAGGGGAAGGATCTCTGCTGTTGACCTGATGACAACACTCTTCCTAATACAGCCCAGGAGGTGGCTGGTCATCATTGCCATAATGGTACGTTCCTGGCTCATAGTCATCTTGGTGCCCCCCAGGACTCCCAGGTCCTCTGAAAATCTCTTTCCAGCTCATTGGTCCACAGCGTGTAGTGGAGCATAATCTTATTCCTCCCAAGGAGCATAGCTTGGCCCTCCTCTTTGTTTAGCTTTTCTTCAGCTGTCAAGATCGCCCTGAATGGATGCACCAGCACAACCAGCTGGTACATCAAACCCTCCTCCCCATTTTGTATCTTCTGCAAACTTGCTGAAGAAGCACTCTGTCCCATCATCAAGTTCATTAATGAAGTTGTTAAACAATATTGAATCCAGTGTGAACCCTGGGGCACTCCACTAGTGCCCAGGCAGTCCTGCCTCCATCAGGACTTTGTGCCCCTGGTCACAGTCCTATGAACTCAGCAGTTCAGTTAATTTTCAGTCCACCTTGCCTTTCACATATCTAGCCTGTTTTTGAAAATAGACTTAACTAAAATCATGGTAAACAAAGGCCACATTTGTCTCTTCATCCACCAGTCATCTCATCTGAAAAACCTAATGGGCTGACCAGATATGACTTAAACTTCATAACCTGCATAAATCCATGCTGACTTCTTCCAGTCACCTTGTTCTTCATCATATATTTGGAAATAGCTTCCAGGACTACTAGCTCTGTCATATTCTCAGGAACGAAGTTGAGGCTGACCAGCCTGTAATTCCTAAGATACTTCTTCTTGCTATCTCTGAAGATAGGAATGATGTTTTCTTTCTCCTAGTCCTTAGGAACTTCCTCTGATCTCCACAACCTTTCAAAGATACTTGGGAGTGGCTTTGTAACTACACTGGCCAGCTTCCTTAGCACTCACGGGTGCTTCCCATCAGGTCCAATGGACTTCTGTATGTCTAGTTGGTTTAAATGTTCCCTAAACTGGTCCTCCTCCAGTGAGAGTAAGTCTTTCCTGCTCAAGCTGTTTTCATTAGTCTCAGGGGCGTGGGATTGCTGAAGGTAGGACTTATTGGAATGACCAAGACAAAGGCAACATTGAGTATGTGAGCCTCTTCCGGGTCCTTTGTCACCAGATCCCCTCCCCTCTTCAGCAGCAGGCCCACAGTTTCTCTTCTGCTGCTGATATATCCATAGAAGCTCTTCTTGTCCTTTACATCCCTCACCAGACTCAATTCCAGATGGTCTTTGACTTTCCTAACCCCAACCTTGCACAATCCAACTGTCTCTGTGTTCCTCATGGGTGACCTGACCCTGCTTCCACCCCTGGTGTGCTTCTTTTTCATGTTTGGGTTTTGCCAGGACCTCCTTGTTCATCCATGCAGGCCTCCTGCTGCCTTTGCTTGACATCCTGCAGGTAGGTATAGACCATTCTTGAGCTTGCAGGAGATGATCCATGAAAATCAAACTTGGTTCCTGGCTCTCCTGTGTTGCCGGTCTTCCTCTCCTCAGCACCTCCCAGCTACATTTTTCCTACTGGTCCCCATGCCTCCCCTTGCACTGTGAGATGTGCAGCACCCACTAGTGCCCAGGAGAGGCAGATGACTGCCACAGTGGCATTGGAAAGAAGGGAGTGAATTCAGCAAGTCAGAACCAACTTTGCAGCATCCGATTCCCTCCTGCTTCTCAAATCCGCTGAACCCCTTCTCCAATGCAGTGTGCTAGGCCAAGGAGAATTTTTGGCAAGCCCAGTCTGTCCCTGGGGCTATATGGTGCTCATCCAGCAAAGTGTGTACAAGATACGTGAGGAGTCTGTTGGATGTCCATACAAAAATTAATTTTACACCATTGATGTGCATGGACAAGTTAACTGTAAATTTTAAATAAAGAGCAGATGTAAAACGTGCTGGCTGAGAAAGGAAACTTTTATGTGAGGAGATTGAGTTTCAAGAGGTTTGTTGGAGGGAAAAGCCCGTGGCTGTCTATGAATGGCCAAATGCCTTTACAGGACAAGTGGCAAAGAGCCAGGAGAAGTGAGAAGTGCCTGAGATGTTTGACCAAAAGCACCGCCTACGCACACTTTGTGCCAAGTGCTGTTTCGCGAAGAGGATGGAGGCAGTGTGTAATTAAATGAGCTACACAAACCACACAGAGTTCATGTATGAAACACCAGTGATGCTGAATGTCAGCTGCCACACAGCCGGTGGGGCTGCGGTGTTTGACGTCCCTGGCAGGACTCAGACATGCTTTCTGGGGTATCCACAGTCTCATTTAAGCCATTCTGTCCCTAAGGACGCAATGGAAAGTGCAGCCACTGAAGACTCTTTGTATTTCACAGCTGCTCGTTCTGTTACAGGGACATTTCTGGCGCCCTTCTGACCATAGGCTCATCAGTGAGGTCCGAAGCATCCCAGGGAACCTGGCAACCATGTGTCTTGATGAGAACAAAAATTGTACCGTTAGTGCCATTCGGAACAGGGTTGCTGCCATCTGTTGGTTGAAATCTCATGGGGAGCTGGAAGAATCCTTGAATTAATGATGCCATCTAAGATTCAGAACTACTGAGAAAGGATATTTTGTGTTCAATGACAAGTCTGATGTGGTCATGCTTTAGAAATCGGATGGGGGGGCAAAAATATTGTCTGCATTATTATGTCACGTACTTGCTGTATGTATATCAGTTTAAGTCCTTTGCAGAAATACTGGACAAAGTTTTAACTTTTCAGGCTGTGAGTCTGAAGACATTTCTCTTTGCAGCAGTGCCAGCTTCAGCAGCTTGTGCTGCTAAGTGCTCATGGCCACTCTACAGCTGAACATTTATTAACGAACATTTCTGGGACAGCGCCATAGAACAAATAAGCAAACTGATATGGACTAGAAATAACCCCTCCTCTTTTTTATTTTTTTCCCCCCAAGATTATTTGAAAGCTGATAAATTTCCAGGTCCCGTGTGCATGTCCTCCCACAAACACAGCCCAGCTGAGGGAGGAGGGCACCCAAAGGAGCTGTTGAAAGCTGCCCTGTTGCTGTGAGAAATTCCTGTTTGTGTAATCAGGGCTTTACAGCAGAAGAGAAAGCTGTACCCCCTACCCAAATTTGTAAGAGTTTGGGACCTGTTCCATAGGTCTCTCCAAAGGCTGTAACTATCCAGATTTCTGCCTCCCTTCCTCCCAAGCCCAGAGCAGCCCAGAATTCACATTCACTTCCTTAAGCTCTGTCCTATTTTCTGGCTGACTCACAGCAATAAACTAACAATTGGAAGTAAATCCTATGAGTTGAGCAGCCCTGAGACATGGTAAATGTTCACCCTTTGGCTTTCTCCACAGGTCTGTTAACTAAATCTATACGTACCAAATATTCCAGAGCGAAGAGCTTCCATACCCTTCAAGTAAAACTGAACCTGCAGCCTCCTGTGTGCCAAACAATCTCAGTATTAGTTGTTAACACTCTCATTAAACATCCCCAGATGCAGACCTGTGTCTTGTTGTGTCCACTGGGCTCTCCCAATGCTTGCCTTCTCCTGTCTGCGCCCTGCCAGGCTCCGCTTGCAGCTACACGCAACCAGCCTGTTAGCTCACTGCCAGCCTCCAGATTTCTTTCCATGTGGGTTGAAGGTAAAGCGAAGCCCCTAGATCTCTCCTCATGGCTCCCACTGACTTGGATGGATAAGGAATTCTTCCTCACATATGATCTAGCAGTTGCTGCTACTCACACCACCCCAGTCACACTGCAGCTAGGGGTCAATTTTCTTCTGCAGCCCAGACTTGCTTGTAGGTTATTGCACTAGTGTTCCTCACTAATTCCAGTGGCTGAAGCATATTTTCAAATTTTAGGAAGCTCATTTCAATTTTTGTGTAATCTCTGCAGAACTGGTGAAAACCAGATAAAGAAGAGCCTTTGTTCCACAGTAATTTAGAACTCCAGCTGAACTCTCGTTCAAATTGTAGGAAATACTGAAGAAAGATTCAAGTGCTGGAAGCCTGCCTGCGGCTTTCAGCAGAGATTTAAAGGTGAATTAGCTGGCTAGGCTAAACACCACCTTACTCATAAATCACGGCTCTTAATCCTTATTTTGTGTTTTGTGTGAGAATTACAGGCTGAAGATGTGTTCTTGTAATAAGCCAAATAAGTAAGTACCTACAAGGCTTATCTCAAAATTATTGATAAATATAGGCTAGACATACATACAATATGGTTTTGATGACAGTGATAGATAGAAGAGGAGGTATTGGATCCTGACCATTCTTGATCGACCCACCGCTCAGATTCTAGCACATTCCTTCATCCTTTTTTGCATACAGCCCATCCAGCTCTTTCCATGATGAAGCCCGGGTAGCGAACTGAGGCTCACTACCCATTAGGTGAAGAAGCACTACTACTAATTTGATCACACTTCCCCTGGTTCTAGCATGCGGGATGTGGTGACTAACCATTCTGCATTCATCTCATCCACTGCTTTCATGATTTTACAAATGTCAGTCATAATCCCCAGACTTCTCCTCTCCAAACCCTTTCCAGTCTCTCCTTACAAGTTGTTCCACCACTTTGATTGTTTTAGCTGTCCCTTGCTGCCGTTTTCCTAACTCCATCACATCCTGGAGAGGATGTAGCTTAGCATCTGTGGGAACGCCTTGCATGTGGGTTACGAAGTGCAATTCCCCAACTCCAGACACAGTAGCCCTGTATGAAGTGTGCTCCAGCCTCTCAGTCCCACAGGTCACCTCGTCAGAGAAGAGCTTGGCCGTTCTCACTGTGCTGCCCTGACTACATCTTACTGCACAGGTCTCAATGGAATCAGTGTGGACCCTAGACAGAAAGCACTTCTGAAGATTCATGATAAACGCAGGTGGGTTGATCCCTCTCGTTTCCTTCTACATTCACTGTAGAGTGATCTGACCCACAAAGGCACCCTATGGTGTAAAGAATAGATTGACTTTTTTATGATGCCATTGCCCTCTAAAGGACAGATGAGTGCAGGGCAGTGGCTGTGGTGTCTGGGTGCTTTTTGAGGGATGCTGCCCAGGAGGCTTCACTAAGGGCTGTGCAGCAGCGCAGCAGCCATGCTGGGCTATAGGATGGTGGAGACAGATGCCCAGTTCATGAGGCAGAGGACAGGATTGGCTGCTTACGGCAGAGGTTTTCTGGGGCATTTCACAAGGTAATAGCAAAAATAAAATAATAAAAAAACCCAAATCCACAGACCAAAACCTTCCTAGGGTCAGGAGAGCACTTGGTGGTTATCGAAGACTTTTCTGGTAAATATTATGACTAATGTCTTTTCTGAAACTCCTGGCCATCTTCCAGCAGCTGACCACCTACTGTCACCACTTGACAGCCCTGCCATAGCTGTGGTACAGCTGCTACCCAACACCCCTTAATGAAAGCCAGGGGCAAGTGAACTTCCTGCCAGCCATCAAAATTAAGACATTAAATTTTGCAAAGTCCTTGGGCCTCCACTCAGAACAACCCTTACATGGGACATGAGCAAAATATGCCTCAACTCCATCCAATGTGCCCATGTGAGCCAAGGAGATGCGCAGGGTCTGGAGATAAAGCACAGCATGTGGTTGGGACACTGTGAAGGTGGAGGCACGTGGCCAAGGCTAGCTCACTGGTTTCGCAGCCCCCCTGTTCTGGGTGGAAATCCAGCAGAAACACATCCTGTGCCCTTGTAGAAGTTTTCTTGTGGCCCTTGCTGCAAGGTTTGGACCTGACAGAGAAAAGAAAACGTGGTTATGAGGAAATAGAAATGAGTTCTTACAGACTGTTTTTGTTTAACTCAACCCATTAGAGTTTGGTTTTCACCGTTGTGTGGTGCAAAATATGCCCATCCTTAGAATAAACATAGAAAAAGCAATGTTTATCTACCTGTTTTACTATTGGTACTTGTTGATGTTGTGCCAAAGGCCTTCAGGTGGACAAAAAGAAATCAGCATCACTAAGAAATGACTCTTGCTCATAATCTATCACTCT
>NW_010400664.1:18613-27380 GCF_000710305.1 Buceros rhinoceros silvestris | reverse complement strand
TCTTTCCCAGGGTCAGAGCTGAGGCACGAGATGATGGGCCCAAAGCCAGGGTCTTTACTTACACTTGTGTCCCAGTGCAACCATGAAATCAAGTTGACGGACAAAAAAGTGAGCCCAGTTTTCACTAATGATGTCAGGTGGACTCAGGTCCATGCTGGTTATACCCAGTCTTTGCCGTGGGATTCAGTAATGGTTGTAGGTCTTCCCTGCCCCACTTGCTGCAGCTCACTTGGCTTTAGCTCACAACAGCACCCAGCTGGCATAGAATGGGAAGAGAGTCAAGTGCAGAGAAAACTCGGGCTTTTAGATCTTCTGGGTCTTCTGAGTTTACATTTCTCTTTACCTAAGAGTCAGTCTGCTCCTGGACAGCTTTTGTCTTGCTTTCTCCCCTCCAGCACATCCCCCAAGATGCTCATTCCTGTGGGCTGCAAACTGCATTCCCTAAATTGAGACATTTCACCTAACTTGGGAAAAGAGTGAAGACAGCGAGAGGGGAGGAAGCTACACAAGGGACTGACAGCGGGTGAAATTATAACAGGGCCAGCTATGGTTGCAGTAGTGATGAGGGGCAGCAGAGCCCTGCTGACGTGATGCACAGCACGTGCCAGCAGCAACAGGGTGGAGGAGAGCAACAGCCCCATTAGCCTCCCATGTCCTCTCTCCCATAAAGCTGCCTACAGCTGTCAAAAGGAGGTGTGCTCATCTATTCCCAGTGCTGAAGGGGCCTGTCCTTTTATAGATCTAACCTGATATCTATTTTCCTGTCTTTAACTCTAAGTGGTTGGACACATCCAGAATGAAATGTGAGCAGGGGACGTTTCCAAGATGTGAATATATTGCCAATGTTGCTCCTTCTGTTTGCTCTATTCCTCACTTTCTTAGATGCTTAATACATACCTGTTAAAGCCAGGTTCTGTGAGAGCTCAGTGCTCTGTCTCCTTAATCTTCCCCTTCCTAGAAGGACCTTCTGAGGGTGTTTCTAGACATTAACCAATGGATCCTCTGCAGGGTTCAATTTTGTTGTTGGGAGTCACTGCTTCAGGGTGATCCTTTGGTGGGACAATCTGGTTTGATACAGCTTTGCCACAGCTCTGCCATATCTCAGCATTCACTCAAGGAAACCAGGTGCAATTTTGGGTGGCTCCATCATTTCATGATGAGTTTCTGCCTTGTGCTGACCCTCTTTGTAACCCTTTGTGCATGCGTGTTTGTGTATCTGAACCATCTCCAATAGAGTGATTTTCACCCATACACAGAGAATAGGTGTATTTCTGATGAAAGACAAGGCTGATAATTGCATAAATAAAAGAGTACAGATAATGGAAATAAAATCAATGTACCCTGGGCAGGAAATAAGGGAGTCACCAATATGAAACGCACATTACACTACTGACAGGTGTTTTAATACAGCTTGTGAATAAGGGATTTATTTATAAGAAAAAAGCTAAGACAAAACCTCAGAGTCTAATTATTTATCCAGCTATGCAATTACTAGCTATAAATCTCTAAAATGGCTGAGAAAGTGTTTGGGGAAATGCCAAGTCTGGCTCCGTGTGAAATGCTATTGCTAGGAACTGTGTTATTCCTACGGATATATTATGGCCAAAGACACCAGAGACTTTCCATTTTCTGGGAGCTCTGCCTTTTTGCAAGAAATGTGCTTTCAGTGATGGCTTTAATATCAAGTTACAGGCTCCAGACACAGAAGGGAGGAGGAATGGAGGCAGTTGGGCCTTTCTGGATTAAAAGTCTATTAGATGGTTGCCAGGGACAACAGAGGACTGGGTTTAATGACCCAGGTGGTCACTTCATATTCTGTACTCATATCCTCTGCTATTCAAATGGTTCCTTGGGGACCTGCCTGATCAAATATAAACTGCACTAAATCCTAAGACCTGTTGGAAGAGCATCAGCCTAAGTGACATGATACGTGCTGAGGCAGAAAAGCGTGTGAGTTACCAGGCTCAGCTTATCCCATCCCGGCCTCAAGGCTACAGTGTTTGAGAAACAGGACAGTGCCAGGTCCTCAGCTTTGCTTCCCTCCCGGTCACTGTGCAGATGAGACCTTTGCTAGAAGCTGGCACTGGCTCTATTTCACTGCTCTCTGCACCTTCCATCCAAGGCTTCCTAATCCTGGAAGGCTCCTGTACCCTAAATCTCGATGCCACTAGACATTTGCCAGTGGTAAAGTAATGGACTCCATAATGTTACTGGTAGGGCATCCCGGCATAACGAGCAGGGTAACGGTGCAAGAACTTTGGATATATGCCATGGTTTTGGCTTTACCCACATAGATGGTGAATATAAAGAACAAGTTATGTGTCCTTGTACACTTGTGGTAGGGATAGGTAACCATACATCCCACCAATTTCTAGTGTGGTTTATAATGAAAGACCAAGAAACTGGAGCAGTAATGAACTTTAGATCCTTTGTTACAGTAGTCAAGCACAGGAAAAAGCCAAATAGCATTTGCTATCTGTGTTAGAAAATCCCAGACAGCAACAGTAAAGAACACTGCCATGTTGGGAATGAAACTTTTCTGAAATCTTGTTCAATTGACACTCGCAAAGGCCCATCACATACTGGTTTGAACTAGGTTTCAGAAGCTGTCCTGTTATAGATGCTTCCTGGGATGTGTAGCCTTTCTAGGCTTGCGACACCTCCAATATAAAAGAAAGAGCTGCAACACAGGCTGTGCTGAAGAAATGATTGATGCATCGCGCTCTGTGTTTTCTCAGCCCAGAAGGGAGGGAGGGAAGCATTAAGGATCCTGCCAAATGTTGCCCTGAGCCTCACTTTCACAGCTGCAGGCACTGTCTTTGTGCTGGCTCTTCTGGAGGCATACATCTGATCTAGGTCTGCCCTGAGCTCACATTCAGTGGCAATTTTGCTGAAGGATGTAGTAGGTGCAACGGTGCAGGCTTCAGGTGCTTTGGCAGGCACTGCAAAGCCATGAACCCTGTCTTTCATGCTTCTGCACAGCTTCCTCCAGGGCTGCTACTGCCATATTTGTATGAAAAAACCTTGGATGAAGGTAACACATCTCTCCCGGCATACAAATTCTTCCATAAATGAGAGCTCCAACATGCTGCCCCCACTAACTGCTGAGTGTCTTGTGCCAGTTGCAGTGGGTCCAGCCGTGTGGGTTAGCATGTGTCACCAGTCCTGCAAGTGGCAGTTCAGAAGCAACTTGGCTTCCTACTCACACAAGCCCCCAGACTCAGAGCAGAGCTCTGCCATTGGCTGCATTGCTAAATTTCTCATTGATAACAAAGATTTGGAGGGGCAGCACCATGTCTCACGGGGTCTAGGTCCAGGAAAGAGTGCTGAGCACCACCAGTGACATGTAGCAGCTGTGGAGGGACTTCAGGATGGGATTGGTAGTGTTTGTCTGTGAGGGATCACCTTCTATGGTGTGGAGGATAGACTGATGAGAGGACAGTCACTGGAATATGGCATCCTCTACCTACAGCCAGCTGGGTGACTCAGGACACCGCAAGATGCATCCTGGAGGTTTTGCCACATATTGCTTTCAAGTGATAGCAACATGGATGTCAGGGCAGGTTTTGCTTGTTTGAGCTTCCCCAGGTGGATTGGAGATGCCAACGGGAAGCTCACATGGTGAGATGCTGCTCAGCATCACCACAGGCCCCAAGATGTGTCTCTTGATCCAAGACACAAGAAGACTGTTCACACCTGCCTCAATGCTGTTACTGCCCTTGGGGCTGCAGCTTTGTGGAGCTCCTGCATACGGACCATGCCATGACCCCAGCCAGCAGAGAGGTTTCCCACCCTGGAAAATATTAGGAGGGAGCTATTTCTCCACTGCAAGCCCTGGAGCAGGTTGATGCTACTCAGGCTTGAGATTTGTATGTGACTAATGGTCATCTTCTGGTGGAGGGAGAGACCAAGTCCTGCCTGGCTATAGTCTTCAGGGCCTGTAGACTAATCTTTCCTTCATTTACTGTGCTGAAGTTTTTCATGGCATGTGAATAAAACCCACTTATACTATCCTGTAGTCATTTGCTGAATTGTTTGACAACGGAACAGAGGTGTCAGGGCAGCTCTTAATTGATTTGCAGCATGCATCACTGCTCTGTTCCCCTTGCCTTGGTGGAGAGCCATGGTGCACTTTGTAAAATTATCTGTGAGTAGAAATTCATCAAAATGTAAGATCAGCTGCATTGAATCAAACCTGAATTCTTGTCAACATGATCCTGCCTCTAATGGTGTCAGATCACTGTGAACGGGTTTAAGAGGGCAAACACAGCGATACTCCCCAAGCCTTCTGTGATTTCTGGCTGCATTTAAAAGCACCATTTGAACCTGCACAGGATGAAGCCACTGATCTCAAGCCTGACATCCAGGCATCATCAAAGTGCAACCTTAGCTGCTCCAAGCACAACTCACAGCCACAGGCAGAGGCTGCACCCTTCGCTTCCCATCCTGCAGTTAATCCTGCAGCAACTCTGGCCTTTTAGGCTCCTACACACACGGAAATGGGTGGTCTTTTGACATTTGAGGGGGTGGAGTCGCGCAGGGATAGATCTGCTAGGTGCTGCAGCTGAAGCAAAGAAGGGGATGAGACACGAGGACCGGGAAAGCGAGGGTTAGGAAAAGCACAGGAAGGTACAAGCCACCCCCTTCCAGTGCCTGCAAGCTACTGAATGTGCTCAGTAGCTTGTGAAACTGCAGCCTCGCCATGCGATGTGCAACCTCAAGTCTCGACCTTCACTCACCACTGATTATTTGCATGGTGGCAACATGTGGGACACCCGATCAGACCCCTTCAAGTCCACTCAGCGGTGTGAAAGGTTAACCCAGGTCAGCCCTGTGTGTTACACAGCTGTCAGCAGGTCGAGACCACCTATGCCCGCATGGATGGGTGTCTCCATGTCCCACAGTGATCAAACACCCAGCACATCACACCCTGGGCCTGAAGAATACCAGAAATGCATCTCTGGTGGGTCCCACTGTTTGAAATTAGGTTGTTGAACATGCTGGCAGATTTCTCAGATCTCACAGCACAGTGGTAAAACCACAATGTGACTGTTACGGGTTGAGGGTCCGAGGTGCCCACTCCTCAAATTACCGTAAAACCAGGAAGTTGACACAGGGCATCTGGGCATGGAGAGGGAAGGGAGGAGAGGGGTGACCCCGCCTGCCAGAGCAGCCTGCTGTGGAGCAAGAGGTGATGCAGGACTCTCAATGCTACACAGGCCAGGGCAGCCTCTTGGAAACACGTTTTACAGTGAAATACTGGAGCTAGGTACTGCTGAGGTGCAAACATGGTAAGACTTGAGCACCGGAAGTGCACCATCTGAGAAATAACGAGCTCAGGGAGACGTGTGAAGTCCTGCAGGGAAGCAGTGGCTCTGGTGGGATGGGGACTTCCTGGCACCTCATGGAGGCAAACAGCCTCCATGGTGGCCCAGGGCACCTTGCAGTGGAGACTGGGCTATGAAAGGGTAGGAATGTATCACTGGTTTTCTACCTTTCTGCTTTTCATTTCTCCCTTTTAGTAAAATACTGTTTCCAAGGCAGAGCATCTTGTGTGCGAACAGGAAAATTTCAGCTGACTTTGGCCAGGGAGCTGGAGCTGATGTTTTATTAGCAACCTCTTTACATTTGAGCTGAGACTGCGCTGCCACCAGTGAAGTGCTATCAGAAGGGTTACATCCTCCTACTCTGGAAAAAAAAAAACCAACAACCTTTAGCCCCTGTTCAGGAAATGAAAGATCTTTTCTGAAATACAGCAGCAAAGAGCCATTAAACCAATAGTGGTGGGACAACCAATGACTGACAGTCCCCAATGGTCCCCATTATTGATCCCCATAACATGCCTGAACAGAGTTTCCTGCTGCGTCACTAGAATGTCATGAGTAGGGTCTGTGCTGTCAGAGATGTGCGGCAGAGGTTGCAAGCCTGGCAGAATCCAGGTACAGTCATGTTTTCTGCGCTGCCTGGGATGCTGTTTCAATTCCATGGACAGCATGAGGTGAGAGAAGGGAGAGAGTTGGGCTTTGGGTGACTCTGCAATAATTTGGTGTGAATTAGGAGAAGGGAACCTCACCCACCCAGGAGTGCCTCAAGACTAATACATTAGCATAGCATTTACACCATGCAGAGGGGAAAGCCCCTGAGGTCCACAAGTATTTCTGCAGGGGCACCCAGCTGTGGCAAAGGGGATCAGGGAGCTGAGATGGGTTAAAAACAAGCCAATAAAGTTGGGGGGAAAGGCTTTTATTCAGCCAGATCATCTCCCTGCACTAGCTCACCAGGCATCTCCACCAGGGGGTGTATTGACCAGACAGAGGGGTGTGGAGGGGATAACAAACGTGCAAAGGGGTGAACGAGTGAACAAGTGGTGCTAGCACTGACTGGGACATTGGGAAGCCTGATGGGAGCAGGGAGGGGGTGCCCATGGATTTGGGGAATGAGGTCAGAGCTGGCCTGAGCAGTGGGTTTATGCCACGAAGACTTATTTCTGCTCTTCAGCGCTGCTTCTGCTGAAGGCACGTGGAGTGAGGTACGGTTCAAGAAACCACAACACTGCTAACAACTCAGGACTGAGCTGTAACTTAAACTGATAAATGACTGCCTGCTTTGGTTTATGGCTGAAGCTGTCTAGTCTGAGAGAAGGAAGTAAATCTGCCCACCAGCATCTGTCCACCAGCAAGGGTATGCAGTCCCCACAGAGGTGGGAGAGCACAGGGATGCAGCAGCCAGCAGGACTGAGGTCCCACAGCTGCTGGCGAGAACCTGCACTGTGTTTGCTGAGGCAGTGAGAAGGCTGGTGCTGCCTTTTGTAAAGAAATTCCTTTGCTACAGCACAAATGAAAAGAATGAAGCATCTGGCCATGAGACATCTTACTGCTCTGCTTAATCCCAGAGCACTGAGGGGCCTCTTGCTGGGTCAGACTGTCCCCCTCTGAAGTGCTGTGCCAAAAGCACAGAAAACATTGTCTAGGGATGAAGGCAGCAGTGTCACTCTTTTGGGAAAACACAGGAACAATAAATCAACCATATGCTTGTACGTGTGGTGGCAAATAGCAGCACAGCAAGCGGTAACCCCTCTCATATGCCTCCCCAAGCACTCCCTGGGCTTGTGAGAGGTCACAGCATGCAAGCAGTCCCTGCCAGTTCTCACGTGGTCAAAATGGCACTGCTGTAACCCTGAGTTTAACTCCATGGTAATACCATCATGCCTTTATTTTTTTAAGTGAAAAACACACCCCATTTGCCCTCTGTGCCCCACATCATGGCTGGCCCATTGGTGTCTGGTCCCCTTCCCCTGGGGACAAGTGGGAAGCACCCAGCAGACAGTATCCAAGCAGCTCTGTAGGCAGCCGGCACAAAGCCCCAGGAGCTCTTCTGTCTGATGAAATCATCTCACAGTGTGAAGATCCTCACAACTGAAATTGAAAAGTTATTTATTTCTCCTCTAAAGGGGAAAACCATCTCGCTGAGCAGGTTGTTTGTCCTTTAGGGCAGGAATCTCACTTTTGCCAGCTTTCATGTCTCTACACACTGTCTGGGAGCAGTGAGATGCTCTGGCAGGCAGGATGGGTGGAGCAGTGCTGATGTTGTCCTGCTCATAACCTCCCTCTGCCAGGGCAGATATACTGAGGGGCAGAGGACAGGCACCAGCCTGAGCTTTTCCTCTCCATGGGACGTGTTCTCCCGGTGTTCACAGCAGTGGTGCTAATAGCAGGTCTTTCTCTGCTGCAGCCAGTTAGTGGTGGAAAGGATGCTTCTCCCTTCTAATACCTCAAGACACTGAGCTACCTTAAGAGGTGCCACAGCTGAGGTGTCCTGTACCCTCCCCCAAAAGCCCTGGGAGCAGCACTCTTCATTACCCAAAGGGACAGTGAAGCTTGTAGATATCCCCTGGATGATTCGAGGGGTTGTCACAGCCTCTAAAGTCCTTCCCCCTCCCGGGTGTCAGCATGGACTCTGCAAGGATGCTGGGCAGAGGGCAGAAGAACTGCTGGGCTCTTCCACAGGAATGTTTACCCTGCTAACTCAGTCTGGGACATGAGACTAATTTAAAATCACCCAGGGAATGGTTTTACTGCAGTTTCATTCTGTACTGCCCTTTCACTTACCAAGGGTGGACTCTTTCCAAGCATAGCCTGCATGGCCTAGTCCTGCTCACTTGGGACAGTGCTGACTTGGGACAGTGCTCACTGCTTTGCAGAATCCCGCCCTGACAGGGCATTTGAAGGGTTTCTGTACATGTTAAAACAGCTGCTCTGTGAGAATAAAGTAATCTCAGAGCAGGCGAGACATGAAGAAGATGTCCAGGACCAGTCTTTGATCTGCACCAGCAGAACAACTCTCCTGATCGTCAGAAACTCATTTGAAACTTGACCTGATGTAGATGTGACTCAGATTGAGCTGGTACTGCACAGGCTGACTTTGCAAGTTGTGGGAAACTGGGAATCTTGGAAATTCTGCAGGAAACCCTTGTGGGTGGTGCGCAGATTTCTTATCCCACTTGGATGTTACCTGCTTGCTCAGACCCTGCGTGAAACAGAACTGCTTGCTTTGTGATGGGTAGGATGAAGGTCCTGCTTCCAAACCAGGGCTCGTACATTGCAGAATAATTAAAAAAAGCATTCAATAGCAACAGCGTGCCTGGTCAGAAATGAGGGTGCCATTGCATCACTGTCAGGCTTCACGCCACAAAGCAACAGCTCATCCCGTGGCCAGAAGCGCCAGCGTGCCAATAGGACTGAGTTTCCACTAGAGGGTTGTAGTGCTG
>NW_010400664.1:15572-18481 GCF_000710305.1 Buceros rhinoceros silvestris | reverse complement strand
GTGTAGTGCTGTGTGGATGCAGACGTGGTTGCCCTGGCAGTAATGCTGTATGCGCTCCAGGGCTTTGTCAGCAGCTCAAAAGCATCCTGCAATAGCCCAGCTTTTAGCAGTCTCTGCAGTATCTGATGTACGCAGCCTACAAGCTGCGAGAGGGATGGTGCCTGAGCGACCTGCTTCCCTTCCCTGAAAAGCCTCTAGCGCTCATATGACTCAGCACCTACTATATATACACATGTGTATGCAGATCTGGTAAGTAAACACACTGTGCCTATGTGCATACACACTCTGACAAGACAGTTATTTCAGTACCTGGGATTCTGACGCACAAACAGCCACGCGGCATACTGGTGGCGTGTCATCACAAGGTTCTGGGGCACCACTTCTGGAGCAAAGCCCACAGCCTGGCAACATGGCTAACAGGACAATTAGCAGCACTGGCACAATCAGCAGGATGGGAAAGCGATAGCTGTTCATATACAGCCCCCACTCCAGGCCAGGAGCTGCCATGCTGGGTGCTGCATCAAACATGGGTGCTAGCCTCCAGACCTTGCAAGATGGGACCGACACTTCTGCCACCAGCCACGTCCCCATGTCCAGTGCAGCTCAGTAGGTCCTAGTACGTTCACATGTATGTGACCCCAGTATGCACTGGTACTGGTTGTAACAGCAGAGAATGTATGTTTGCATGTGGATCTACACAATCATGGAGCCATAGTGTGGTTTGGGTTGGAAGAGACCTTTAAGGGTCATCTAGTCCAACCCACTGGAATGAGCCTATGTTTGTGGTTTTCTGATAGCTGCTGTGCAAAGTGCTGGCAACTGTACCACCCAGGTCAGCATGGTTTTACAGCCGAGAATAAAAAACTGGAGCTCTCTAACACAGTGGGGAAAGCCCAAACTGCACTGACTTCTCCTTTCGTAGAAAGAGTAGGAAGGCAAATGCAACCACAAGGCTTGCCTCTGACGTGGAAAACACACCATGACATTCACAAAGAATTTACATAGTGATAGATTTATGTACCACCTGTTTGTCTGATACCATCACCATTTCCATTTATAGATACATCGAAAATAGATTTTTGCCTACATTTTCATCTCCTGTTATCAGAAAGGCTTTGAGGAAGTAAGTAGGAGATATTCTTGCAAAATACACAATTATAGTGAGAGACGGACTTTAGTTCCCTTGGAAGATGATCTGATCTTACCTACAGCTGTGTAGAAGCCAACCATTGAGTCAACAGAGAGGCCTGAGAGTGCTGGGATAGACCCAAAATAGACATCTGAATCCTCTGGCCTTTACAGTTAGCTGGTGGAATGTCTTTTTTCATGCTAGCAGAACATATCAGAAGAAGGTCAAGTAAACTGCTTCTTGCTATGGAAGACAAAAAGACACCAGAGGAGGCTCATCCAGACGGCAACACTTGCAGAGTGAACACATTGGTTTGGGAGAGCCACCTCCTACAAGTGACGGTCTCCATAAAAAAGTCTCAGACCTCAGGGAGACCAGACGGTCTGGAGAGCAAGGACTGTGTTGCGGTGAAGCATCTCTTCCTCCAAACTGGGTAATGGTGGTGGCAGCATGAGCATTTGCTGATACCAACAGTGCAGAAGAGCTCTGTAACTCCAGGTTGCAGGGGTTACCTCTCTCCTCTGGAGGTGCTGCCATCCCTTGATGAGCTGACCCCACAGAGCAGAGAGGTGGTGGGTCACCAGAGCTGGCTGCTCTGGTGCGAGTTGAGGAGGTTAGATTGTATTTTTTTTAATTACATGTTTTAAGCAGTGAAAATATTTATTAGTTAGTCATCGTGCAATAAATATATTTATTACTAATTTTCCACGTCTAAAAGTCCTGTAGAAGAAATGAAGGATGTATGTTATCTTGGCATTGCAAATTGTCAGGTTCAGAGGAGAGCAGCCAAGCACAAGCACCTCTGACCCACAGAGCAGCACGAAAACCCACCAGTCTTCATGTGGTACAAAGGCAGGCAGCTTTCTGTGCCTGCTTTTGTGAACAGCTCTGCAAACCCTCTTCTCACATAGCGAGGAGTCTCTGTTCCTCCCAAAGGAATCATAAAATACAGCTTTATCCATCGTGCATGCAGTAATCAGACACTCCCAAGAGCTGAAGCACTCACAGGATAGCAATGTTGAAAAAGATCGCACTGGCCTGTTTGTCTACCTTGGTTTGCTTCTCTAATCAAACTGCTCCTTGGCATGGACTTGTAGGGGCCTACTGCTAGCGACAGAGGCAGAAAATTGAACTTGCTAATAGAGAGGGAGTTGCTAAATTCGCGTCCTTGCAAGGCTGTACTCTGAGAGATTAGCAGCTCACACAAAGAGCCGGGTGCTGATCCTCTTGCTCCATTCTCCAGCCAGCTGTCAAGCCATGGAGCACTGGGATCATGGACCAGTCAAAGAAGATGGGAGCAAACAGATTTCATCCTTTTAGACCATTTTATTAAACAAAGCCAAGCAAAACAAAACCAACCCCACTGTCAATACACTGGCTCCTCATTTACACACGACCCCTTTCCACAGCTCTGGGAGAACAAAAAGGCTGAAGTGTAAATGAGATCAGTGTCAGGAGCCTTATGCACATGAATATTTATAGAGGACAACCAGACAGGTGCCGATTTGCCACTGCCCTCCTGCAGCAGCAGGGGCTCAGTCATCAACAAGTGGGAAGGAAAGGGAGGATGAAGAGACTGATTCCTGCCTTTGCATGGCCAGGGTCCTGCAGGATGCCGGCAAAAGTCTATGCCTGTGCATGAGGATGATGTGGGAGCCATCAGTCAGGAGCTATGATGAGAGGCTCCTGGGTTTGCAGACAAAAGCTAAGCACAGCACAGTTATGAAGCAAGCATTTAATGTCCCCAAGCAATCAGCTTGCAAGATGCAGTTTAGGGAAA
>NW_010400664.1:12395-15478 GCF_000710305.1 Buceros rhinoceros silvestris | reverse complement strand
GGAAAGAAATCTAAAGAATTAGCTGGAAGTTGTTACCACTCCTTGGATGTGCTGAATGCTCAAGATAAATCTTTTTCCTGAAGGAAAAAGCAAGGTTAAGTCAAACTGCAAATCCCATCAAGCACGAGATTTATAGCAATATAAAAGGGTTACGGGTTCATTTCTTAAACAGTTGAATTATGGGTGCTTCTGGGTATCGATATATGAAGGACGCTGACCCCCTCAGTGCTGCGGGGAGCTAGGGGATGAGCAGCAGCGGAGAGATGGCACTGGTTATCGTTTTTATGTGTATTTCAAAGTCACTTCCAAAAAAGTAGATGAGATAGTAGTTGAGTATTCCGGCCAAGGACATGAGGAACAGGAACAAAATGATGCGCTTTCCAAACAAGTAACCCGGAGTGCTGAGGAGGCAGAAAGGGGGGGAAGCAATTCATTAACACACACCAGCTGAAAAACATCAGGGACTGAGACAGAAGGGGAAGATTTCTGCTCTGTTTTGCATGGCAAGGCAGCTACAAGCTCTTAAATACCATTTTCAGGATCTATTTGGTTCTGGGTTTGGCCTTCTGTGCTCAGCGTAGGCTGTGGCTTACAAAAGTGGCTATTCTGAGGGACTTATATGTCTTATAAGCCATCACAGGCTGTGGGACAACCTTGTTCCACATGTCTGTAATGAGCTTTATTAATATAAAAGGATGATCTTGTGCAAATAGCAGCACAAACATGCAAACGTGTGGGTTTGCAGAGGCTGTGAGCAGGAGCTGCTGAAACAGCCATTCTGTTCCTGCAGCTCCCTTGACCCCAGTCCTGCTGCACCTTCCACACCTCCCACAGCTCCTCCTGTGCACCCAGATGAGGGGGCCTTTCCTGTGCTACCCCATGCTAGTAGCTGTCACAGGCAGCACCATCAGCTAGTGGCTGCGCCTGTGGAAGTGACAGCTTTCAGCCATGCGGCCGCTACATCCCAGATTTTATAAAGAAGCTCTGCCAGTCCTTACCTCTGAGTCCTTTCGCCGAGGTAGCCCACAAAGTACTTCTGCCTCACAAACAAGTACATCAGGCCAGCAAAGGCGGCAGGAGCTGGGTAAAGGGTAAAACATGGCGTTACAAACACCAGCCTGGGTCCCACTGTATGTACTGTCCCCATCTGCTGCCTGTGTTGGACTGGGAAACAGGAACCTGCAGCCTGGAGTGCTGGAACCGGGACAGAGACCTTTGCATGGGAAACAGAGCACTTGCCTTGCCATCGCTACAGCTTTTCTGAAGCCTGCCTACAGCTGTGCCCAATGCAGAGCACGTTGGAAATCCAGCGTGCATCATGCTGAGCTCAGGAAGCAGGGTGCTGGCTTAGGCACTGTCTTCACCAGAAATAAAAGGCAACCAAAAGACACTTCTCTTGGAGCAAATGGAGGACTATAGTACAGCCCAATACTCATTTCTGAGCACATAAAAAGGGACTTTCCCCCCCAACTCTAGCTTTCCCCACACCTGCAGGCAAAAAGCTGCCTTCTCGTGGTCAGGAAACTCCTCTTTTCCAGAAAGAATAGCCACGGACCCCAGGAAAGTACTCAACTTTCGGTAAAATCAAATTGCACTGAAGGAGATCATATTTAGAAATGCAGATAAATACTCCTGGGCCCTCAGCACTGGGAAGGGCTGGCAGCTCTGGTGGTTTAATCACGAGTCCACTTCCAGTTCTGAGGGTGAATAATGTGGCACCCAATTACTATACTCTCCATCCAAAACAGACGGATCTCGTCTTTGATGCCTGTATGGGAAATGTCCCTGGCCTGGACTGCTCTGAATCATGTTTGGGAACATGTCTGTTGGCATAAACCATGCCAGGAGTGTGCTGCTAATTAAACAGTATGCATAGCTGCAGGTCACGGGGGAGACAAGTTCCCATGCTGCAGGAGGATTTGGTCCCTGCAAGAATAACCTCCGAAGCACTTGCCATCTCTTGCTGAAAGTGGTGCAAGGTTGAAGGGAAAAAAATAAATGTTACCTTGGCTGCAGAGAAGGCCAGCACACCAAAGCACAGCGAGAAACGTAGGGTATGCATGTCCACAGTTCTGGCTAGAAACATATTTTTACAAGAGAAATCAGAACATGGGCAAACAGAAAAAAACCCAACATGTTTCACCAGCGAAGGATGGTGGGGTGTGAATCTGGGCTGCACTAACGCCATTGTGGGTGGGCTTTTACCCCATAGCACTGGGAGGCTCCCAACCATCCTGGAGCAGGCAGCTACCAGGGGCTGGCAGGCACGTCCATGCCCAAACATGGCAGCTGCCTCGCCCACAGGTCTGTGTCCAAGTGTCCTCACTTGGATAAAGGATGCCTTTGTCCAGCCTGTTGAGGAAAACAAACTGCCCTGCGCACATGCCTGGCACCTGTGAAATCCACTTTGCTCCTCTAACCTGTTTGGTCAAGACAAGTGTATCATAGACACTGTGTGCTTTATTGGCTTGGAAATTCCTTGCAATTAAGTCATATTAATTAACTTAGTGGCATTGAAAGCCACATAAAACCAACAAAAGGAAACTTCCACAGCAAAGAGAAGTGTCTGACGGTTAACGTATCTCTTTGCGGGGGAACATGAATGATTTCCATCTGTCTCCTTTGGCCAGGAATGCTTTTTGAGGGGGAAGCACTCTGCCCTTGGCAGAGGTTGCACACCTGCGAAGGGCAGCACTTGGATGCCCCATTCAGCTTCAAGCAGTACTTTATGGGTAATAAAAAATATTTTATGTTCTTTCCTGGGTTGGAATTCATTTTCCTTCTGCTCTCTCTGAAAGGATTTCAAAGACAAAAGGTACCGATGTGGCAGAGAAACCGAGAACTGTTCGCCAAGGGAGCTGCTTGGGGACAGAGGCGTGGGGGTTTGTACAAGCTCTGCCACCAATGTGCTCCTCAGCAGGTTGGTGTCTCTTTACTGGTTCTTTCCTTCTAAGCTGCAGTGCCCTTGCGACATGGGTTGTGCTTGACACTTCCAGCATCAGCTACTGTTGAGTGAACAAATGATGGGATGTAATACACATAAGGGCCGTAAGTCCACTATAAATACAGCATCTGGTGTCCAG
>NW_010400664.1:4228-12248 GCF_000710305.1 Buceros rhinoceros silvestris | reverse complement strand
TTCAGCAGCAAACACACTGCAGAACCATGGGTATAAATGCCACTGAATGCACACAACAATGGGACTGCAGAGCAAAGTCTGGACTGTGAAAGAGTTTGGCTTAAGCCCTAACAAAGAGATAGATGAACCCCACTCTGCCCACACCAGCTTCTCAGGGTTTGAGTACTCACTTGGCAGTATAGACACGGTCAAAGGCGGAGGATCCAGGCCGCTGGAACCCCTTGCCATTGCAGTTTTTGCTTTCATGCTCCAGTTTGCTAGCAAAAAAAGCTGTTAAAAAAACAGAAAGTGTTCGATCTGAGATATAATACGGAGATATTGCAGCGGCTGGGCTTTGTGGGCTCTGCTCTGTTTTTGTGAGCATCCAGGCTGGATGGCAGGAGAGTACGCGGGTGCATGGAGGTGCAGGATGTGGCCAGTATGCTCGCTCTGCCAGTGAGTTATAATCAAACCTTCTGTGCAAGGGTGCAGTGTGATGCGACCTCAGACATCCTCACATGTTCATATGTCATCGGCCACAAACTCTCACCTCTGAGCTCTGCTTCATCCCCACACTGCACTTCTGGCAGCGCGCACCTCTGTCTGCTGCAGGAGTACAAGCCCTGACGTGGTCCTTTGTGGCCCCCATGGGAAGAAAGATTTCCAGTCACAGCTGCCAAATCTAAATCTCACTCCCTGATAGTTCAGGGAAACAAGAGAGTGTCTTTTAGTGATACACATTTGCCAAACAAGGGACATCCTGCAGGGCTGGATCATTTTCCAGAAAAGCCCATTGAAAACCTGGTCCTGATGGCTGATCACTGTGAGTCCGTATTGTATGTCTTCTCCTTTTAAGCAACAGTGTTTTGTCAGGGTGTTGCTGCAAAAATGCAGCACCTCAAGATAATGTATCATGCATTTAACAGACACATTTTATCTGATGACACTAAACCAGACACCGTCAATCATGTGTCTAAATACACGGGTCACAGTCCTGACAGGCTACAAGTTGCAAGCCTTGCATTGTCATGCATCCCTTCCCAGTGTACCCAGATCTCTGTATGGCTTAGGATATTATCCAAAGACATATTTAAAAGATAACCCATCAGGAAAGATATTACTGTAACAACAAAAATGTAACTTGGTAAGACTTACCTCTTTTTCCCTCATAGATGCTGTAAGTAGGTCTTTTGTACTTCCATTGCCACCACTAGAAGTTTTTTGCCTTCCATTGTTCTGTGATCCCATGGGTACGCATGGCCTTTCTCTAGAAAAACCCTCAGTGCTTTAAGCCAGCATCCCCACTCTGAGCCAGGCTGCAGCCCCTCCCACTGCCACCAGCGCAGTACACTGGCCAGCCTCTGGAGGGTCTGGCCCTGGAGGATCCAGAGCAGACACTGCCCAGCGACACAGTCATTGAGAACCCTCAGGATCTCCATTCGCCCACCACATCAGCCTTTGGCATGGGGTTATTAACTTGTCTACAGGATCTAAGAGGACCTAGTTGAAGAGGACTAGGTCGAATGGCATTTTTCTGTCCCATGCAAAGCTGCAATGATGGGAAACCCTTTCCTGCAGGTCTGAGGCTGCATGAGCTCACTGGGATATATTGGACACCTTCTCCCTTCCTTTTAGTGTGTACGTGAAATCACTAGAAGAGGGCATGGCTTCAGAGAAAGCCAAGAGTAAGCTATACTTCATCGTCTCTGCTACTGCAGGTGCTACTGCGTCCCAGCAGGCAGCTGCAGAGATACTTCATGATGCTGAAAGCCATCAGGCTGAACACAGGCACATCCAATGTGGTCACCAAGGAGAAGAACTTGGAAGTGCCAGTGACGACAGTCCTGGTGCACAGCCTCTGAGATCAGGGCTGGACAGGCATGGGGGTGCTGGGTCTCCTGGGAAGGATCTAGCTATGGAGGTCCAGGCATCTGGCCTGGAAGCTCTTACCACCTCTGACGTGGCGTATAGATCCTTGGTCAAAGGACTGAGCAGTAAGGCAAGAGGCACTGGTAGGGTTATCGTGTACACTTGTGCAATGGATGAGGAGCAGGCTTTGTCTCGCCTCACTTCAGAGTCATTGAGGAGTGTTAGAGAGATGGATGTTTTCCTTCTGTAAACAGTGTGTGACAGAGGGAAACAGGAGAAAGGCACCTCAAGAAGTCAATCCATCCATGCATCACAGAACTACCAGCATGAGAGAAACCACCCCACTGAAGTACTGATCCTTCTCCATTGACTCAAGAAAGAGCTTAGACAACTGCCTCACACGAGGTGTCCACCTCTTAGCTAGTGAAAATTCCGGAGTCGGTTACCTCCAACCAGGACACCAACCCACCACAGCAGCTGTATTTCCTCAGAACCACATGGACCACCAGTGTGAGGGCAAAGAATCAGGAGGAAAATCCAGCATCTCACCATCGTATGGAGAGGTAGAGCACTCTGCTTCAAGCGAGCTTTTTGCCTTGAAAGTGGCTCCCCGGTTCTGTGGCTCCTTAGCCCTGTCAACCTCTCACATCCTGCAGATTCCCAAAAATCTTCCCAGAAGGCAGCCCAAGAGGTGGGTCCTGGCTGCCTGAGGCTCAGCCGGGCTGAAGCTCTGTGAAGGATGAGAGCAGAGCTGACAGAGCACATCCAAGAGTGGCGCTTGCTGGAGGTCTTTGCTCTCATCTCAGCAACACTGAGCTCCTGTTAACCTGGCATTGGGGAAATGGGAGACTACAGCACTAAGCAGCTTGCAACACCATGGTTATATTTCCTGCTGTTTACTCTGAACTTCAAGACAAGAGAGTTTCACAAGCTGGCATGAGATGAGTACATGGAGCGGAACAAGGACTGAAGGGTTTAATTCAGCTCAGCTGCACCAGGAGATGATGCCCTGAGGCTTCAGGGCTGCACGGGAGCCTGAACCACTGCACTCCCATTCTGGTCAAGTTAACGTGCAAAAATTCATTCCAAGCCTGCTTGTTTCACAAGTCCATGCCCACAGAAACCATGCGCTGAAGCTCCAACCTAGCAAGTGCTGGCAAATGTGCAGGTTGCCTCTTCTTTCCATTGACTTTGTTTTGCTTCCTCCATCCCGATCTACTCAGCGATGACCACTGATTTGCCCTGAAAGCTGCTGAATTGCAACATCTCAGACTCAGTGGCATCCGGCCGCATGAGTCATTCTGCAGGACATGGAGATTCCTAACACAAACAAGGTGACCGTAAAAGGATGTCAGGCTGGGGTAGCAACACAGCCCACTTCCAGCTTGAGAAATAATAGCACACCCCCAAACTGTTTTCTAATCCTGCATCACATGCAGAAAAGCATGTAAACCCCAATTTACATGGCTGTAATATGTACAGTGACTGCACATACTTAAAGACAGTCAAGCAGACACCCAAGTGCTTTACTGAACCAGAGCCATAGCAAGAGTTCAGTACAACTGACATCCCTTGACAAGCATTTCTATAGCTTTAATAACTGCATTTGTTGCAGGACTGCATATGAATCTGGTCTTTCTAGACAGAAAGTCTGGAAGGAGGAAATCAGATGATGCAAGGTCTGAAACCATGGTTTAGGGCTGTGTGCCATTCGTGGCTAAGTCCTCTGCCAAGCGTTGTGCTGCCTGTTTGCAGCAGTCAGGTCAACAATATCACAGACAAGTTTCCATGAGATGAAAGTGCCTGTCAGGCTGGATGGCAAATGATCAAATTTCAGAGTGAGAGAAAAAAAATCCCTCTGTATAGAGTCATTTGGTTAAATAGCAGGAAATGTATAATTGACACACCTTTTTTAATTGCGGCACGTGCTCTGATCTCAACATGCTGTGTTCTGGTGATGTCTCATTCTGGGCATTTCCCAGAAAAGAGCATTGGGTTAAACAATGTGGCATTTAGTGCCTATTTCGAAACTAAACCAGTCCGCATCTGGTTGGTTTTTTTTCTCTCTCTGGCAGCCAGACTTACACTGAGGATCCCACCACTTCAGCCTCTCTGCAGCAGCCCAACATTAGCGTGTTTCCTTGGACCAAACGTGGGGTTTGTACTCAGTGAGACTCTCCCATTTGCACCAAGAAGCATTCACAGATCTCCATTGCACTGCTGACTCTCCTTGAAACAGGGCAATCTCAGTGTAGCTGGGGCAAAACTCTCTCCCTTCTGTGCAGAATTTCCAGCTAAAATGATTAAGTATTTGTAAGAGATCATCATCAAGTTAAAATCAGATTTGGACAAAAGAGAAACTTGCTGTTTTATTTTAAAAATCCTCAAGAATAGCAGGGACTATAGAGGTCTGAACAAGAGCTAAAAAAGGAAACTTCTCCATTGCAGGAAATGCGCAGTGTTCTTGGGAGCCTGTTTAATTGAGGTTGGTTGGACTGTGAGGCCTGGAGATGCAGGAAAACAGGAGAGCTGCTTGCCCACAAATAATCCAGACAGACTCCTCCGATGAGTTATTGCAGTTCTGCCCCCTTCACCCAGCTCTGTGCACAGGTCTGACCCATCACAGCCCCCCGGGGTCTCATCCCCTGCACACGGTGGCAGGGCCGTGGCTGGAGAGTAGCCCTGGTTGCCTGTATGAGAGACTTTAACCAGGAAAGGAGGTCTCAGTCAAAAAGCCAAAATTTGTATTGTCACAGGGTAGCCCAGCATGTCAGTCCTTTCATTAGCTGACCTGTAACAAACTCACTCTAGATTATCACAGAGCAGGACCATGCGACTGCCAAGAGACACTACAACAACGGCTTGCAAAATTATGTGCTTAGAAGATGATTTCTAAAGCCAAAGTAAGCACACACACACACTTACAACCAGAGATTATCTATCCAAAGATCAGATCAGCATATACCATCCTGAACTTTTCTCATCTCCCTTTTAGCCCATAAATAAATAATTATTTTTGTCTTACCGTTCTGGACAACACTTATCAAGGTGACGATGGCAAGCAGGACAACGCTTCCCAGGGTTTCCTGGTCCATTTTGTTAGTGGGCTGTCAGGGTGGACGGTGCAGTTGCAGTGGCAGCTCAACCCTGCAAGCACAGAAGGAGGAAATGAAGATCTTTCTTATCTTGAAATCGTGAAACACTTCCTATGGCTTCACAGGAGAGAGGCAGCACCCTGCGTTTGGGAGCCCGTCAGAGCAATACAGCTGCAAACACGATCACTTATCATATACAGATGAAGCTCAAAAAAAACCCAATGGGGTTTTGGGATTCTGTAATCTGTAATCTAAGAGGATGTATAATGTGTAAGAATACCTATCGCTTTTCCTGCACGGGAGCAAAATAGCAACCTTAATATCTAAAGTACGGTGGAGCATTTGACTAGCTGTGTGGAACTGCAGAAGGCTGGAAGAGACCAGCCAGGGTATCAGGTCATTGCCTCCAAGTGCCCAATCACCCCACAGGTAGCTAGGAGGAGAAATAACGTTGGCAAGTCTCAATAACACTGATGTGTGCCCCTCCCTGGTCACATACCCATCAGTGAGGAGACCCCAGGTCTCCAGGTCACAAGCAGAAGCTCCTGATCCATCCGGCATATTTGAACAGACAGTACACAAATGCTGTGAGCATCGTGGGTGGGCACAGAAATATGACTTTCACCACCAGGGATGGATCCTGCAATCCTTCTTCCTACAAATAACTCCCTGGAAGACAGTGACAGCTGCCAGCATTCTGCATTTTACGGGTTCAGACTTCACAGCTGTACCCCAGTTTTAGTAGTCAAAGCCCAATACTGCTGAACAGAATTTCTGCACCATGTTTGTGCCTCGGCTTCAATCCCATGGCAGAGACAGCAAGAAAGCATAGACTGTGGTGTTGGACAAATGCACAAGTCCCACAGCTTTTGTGAGATCGCTGGAAAGCATCCTCATTCAAAGTGCACATCACTTGCCAACTGTAACCACTCTGCTCCCTTTTCCTCATATTCTAATGGGGAAAAGCCTTATGAGAAATCCCTTTAGTAGGGATATCACGCTAATAAAAATAACGTTTTCACTGGACTGACCCCTGGACGACTTTTGCCCCATCTGTCTGTCTGTACTTCACCAGATGCTATCAAGAAGGTCTGAGTGCCGCCCAGCATCCAAACCACAGCCAGATAACTGGTTATCTCTCTCTCTGGATGGAACACAACCTGGTAGAACTTCCCAGCGGGTGCCAAGCCACAAAATCCATCTCATGCAATGGGAACACATTTACCTACAACAGTGTTTTTATCCAGTCTCTCCATCATGCAAATATCTATTAGATATGGAAAACTCTCAGATACTTCTGGTACAAACATATAGAAACACATTGTCTGAGAGATAGGTGATTTACATTATGAGTTGTGACCTTCTGTTAGCTGAAGAGAAGGCGGCTGTCTTTCTAGCATACTTCCCTATAGTCTACACAGACACAACTATGTGAGTAGCAAGGCCATAAATAGTATCTAGGTTGAGATTTGGCCTTACATTAGGCCAAATGCTTTTATTAGGACTGATGATTTCTTTTTCCTCACAGAACAGCCTTTTCATACTTGAACTTCAAAGTTTATGTTTTGGTCTACAGAGCACAGGATCATACTGGTATTTAAGGACAGTATTTAATGCTAAGTTTCTACTAATCTCCTGAAGAGGAAAACCCACCACCTGAAAGTGGTTACGGAATTAAGTCAAAAGAGAAATATTGTGCAAGCAGAGGCTGATGCTGTGACCACGAAGAAAGGACCTGAGCATGGATTTGGCTAGGCAGAAGGGAGCTGCTGATGGGAAAGGATGAAGGAGACAGTGCAGGTCCTCAGGGCATCTGCAGCAGGATGACTGCCAGCTGTCCTCCTACAGCAGGCATTGATCCTTCTCTTTCTTCTGCCTGTTTTACTCCAATGTAAACCCACAGACAGCTTGAGGCTTGCTTTTACAAGAGGTAGTAAAGCAGATGAGCGCACCCTGAGATCTCCTCCAACTTGCCACAAAAATGCACACGCTTCCCCACTTTGAAAGCTTCCCGAAGGTGGCTTCAGTTTGGTACATATCTGGCTCATGTTCAAGTGGGTGCTAATGAGGCTGCTAAGTCTAAAGTTGCCATAAGAGAAAAACAAACAAACAAACAAACAAAGCCCAAACAACCCATGCCCAGTACAGGTTGTGAGGGCTGGACTGTCAATGCCTTCACTTTCTCCTCATGTTCCTCTTTGTTTTTCACCTCTTCGCTTCCCTGCCGCTCAGCACCTCTCACCGCATCCTCATACCTGCTTCGGTTTTCTGCTTTGCTCCTTCCAATTCCTGTATGTCCCCCGGCACTGCTCGGCACTGTGGGACCCACTGGTGGCATTGGCACTTCGATGGAAACCCAGCCCGCCACTTTCTCTTGCTGAGGCTCGATCCAAAGTCATGCCTCACATATGCATGGAGGAAAAAAGGGCTTTACCCTCCTCCCTGCAAAAAGAACAACCCATGACATCAATTCCAGAGCTTGCTAAGCTGATTTCTGGGTGTGCAGGAAGAAAAAAAGCTTTGCCAGTGAGTTTGGTATGGCTGCCTTAAAACAAGAACTGCAAGTTTTGGTTTTGTTCTTAAAAGTCACTCTGAGGGCTCTGCTTAAGGAAAAGCAGAGGAAATCAAGAGTGTATGAGAGATATGGAAGAAGTCCTGTCCCATTACCGCAGCAGAGCAACACTGTTGTGAATACAGTCAGACAGAGCAGAAACCCTTTGTGAGGAGTAATACTATCTTTTTGTAACCCTTGGCACTGGAACAGCTGCAGGATGGAAGGAGGTTCTGGCAATTTTTTTTTTTCAATTTGCAGCATTGCCTTGGCCTGGAAGGGTTAAGGTGAGGCCAAAATGACTCTGCAAACACCTTCTGCCATATCTACACATTAAATTATTCCCTCCTCCTGAGGCCTAAACATCTGGGCAGCTCTTGATCCTCCCTTCTTTTGTGGGATACACAGGGTCAATGTCTGGGTCAGGCATAGTTGGCACCACCAGAAAAGTCTGTCCCTGGCTGGGAGAAAGATCTGTGCAAGACACCTCCACCATATCCCACTTGGCCATTTGAAACAGGGGATT
>NW_010400664.1:0-4143 GCF_000710305.1 Buceros rhinoceros silvestris | reverse complement strand
GAAGAAACAAGAGGGGGGGGGGGGGGGGGCGGGGCGCAGAGGGATGGACACCCTGAGGAGCAGTGCCTGCATCTGCTGTGAGTTACATCTGTGGTCAGTGCTCCCCAGGCATGGGTAATTCTGCCCTTCAGCAGCTGCTGTCAGAACCCCAGCCCTTCCACTTGCTGCATTGCTATTTGACATCAGATCTTTCTGTCAGAGGAAGATAACCTTGACACAGCGAGCCATGCAGCTCATGTAAATGTGCAAAGCCAGCAAGCTTTTCCAGTTGTGCTGTGACGCTTCCTGCACGTTAATCTCCTCCTCTGGAAATCTCGAACAGCCAGTCAAAATAATCCCTTCGTAGAATTGCTTTCATACTGAAGGGGAAAGGACTGAGAACACAGATCTATAAATATCTTCTGGGATGTTCATCTCTTCTCCCATGCTCTCTGCTCAGCCCTCTGCTGCCAGGTCTCCGATGAAAGTGTGTCTCCTAATAGAATAAATGCTGTTTCTGTGAAGTTCCTATACATAAACGCCAGGTGACACAGAGCCATCATGCTTTATCACAAAAGCATCAAGCACAAGCCCCTTGGGCTGGTTGGTTATTATTAGAACTGTGCTTTGCAAACTTAAAGTGCCACAAAACCACCAAATGTACACTGCATGTACAAACGTGTGTGTGTGACTAGCTGCCATCACGTCAGTCTGCTGCAGCAGCGCATCCTTTCGGAAGCCTGACAAAACCCCAAAGGAGTCCATGAACAGAGCTGGAAACGTGAAGTGAAACACCAAGTAAAGGACAGTGCTGCAGTTCTTTAAATGGTGTCTTTATTTTGTGCAGCCAAGAGAATGACAACGGGGGAGCAGTCAGAGCACCGCCTCAAGAACCCCTCCTCCACATCTCCCAGACCGCTTTTTCATTACTGTCTCCACACTCGATTTGTACAAATTCAGCTCATGACACGGCACCTGAGGACAGAGTCCACAGTCCCTCCGGGTTCCCCAGCACAGCCTCCTCCTTGCCCTCCATGTCTCACTCACTGCTCTCCGGAGTAAAATTTGATTTTTTTGTACGATCACTGCACCGCTGACACCACTGTGCCTACACTTCACTCTCGGGTCCATTTCGGCAGCTCTCTTGCCTTGCTGGTGAGCCCCATGTCACTGAGTCTGTGTGCCAGGGCTTGCCTTCCCAAAGGCAAAACCCCCTTGTTTAGGTTTACCTTTATCAAATTTCTATGGGTTGAGCCTGGAGTGTTGCTGCAATGTAGCGAGACCAGCCAGGATGCTGGAAACCCGCCTCCCAGCTAGGCACACTTGCAGATCTGGTATTTTCTCTGCCATTGGGAGACAGGAGAATTGAGCAGGGTCCAGGACAGCCCCTTCCCTTTTGCAAAGCCTCCTGATTTCATAGAATCATAGAGTCATAGAATGGCTTGTGTTGGAAGGGACCTTAAAGATCACTTAGTTTCAACACCCCCTGCTATGGGCAAGGACACCTTCCACTAGATCGGGTTGCTCAAAGCTCCATCCAGCCTGGCCTTGAACACTTTCAGGAATGGGGCATCCACAGCTTCTCTGGGCAACCTGTTCCAGTGCCTCACCACTCCCACAGTAAAGAATTTCTTCCTAATACCTAATCTAAACCTACACTCTTCTAGTTTAAAGCCATTTCCCCTTGTCCTGTCACTACAATCCCTGATAAAGAGTTTCTCACCATCTCTCCTGTAGGTCACATTTAAGTCTCAGGAAGTTATTAATTAGTAGGGCTTGAGCATTCCCTAACGAGTAGCAGAGCCACCTTGTGGAGATGTCCTCCCTGTCATCTCACCTCTCCCTCCCTTGCTCCCAAGCAGCAGCTTCTCAGCAGTCACTGTGATACCATGTGGTGGTGGCCCCCAGACAGTCCCAACAACTACTCATCCTGTCACAGGAAGAAATTCACAGAATCACAGAAGGGTTGAAGTTGGAAGGCACCTCTGAAGGTTATCTGGTCCAAATGCCCCCTGCTCAAGCAGGCCACCTATGCAAGGATGGAGAATCCACAGACTCCCTGGGCTGAGGGAGTGCTCAGTCACTCTCATAATGAAAAAGTCTCTCCTGATGTTCAGAGGGAACCTCTTGTGTTTCAGTTTGTGCCCATTGCCTCTGGTCCTCTTGCTGCACACCACTGAAAAGAGTCTGAATCTGTCCTCTGTGCATCCTCCCTCCAGGTATTTATACACATTGATGAGATCCCCCTGAGCCTTCTCTTGTCCAGGCTGAACAATCCCGACTCTCTCAGCCCGTCCTCACAGGAGAGATGCTTCAGTTTCCTCACCATCTTTGAGGCCCTTCATTGGACTCTCTCCAGTATGTCCCTGTCTTTCCCACTCTGGAGACCCCAGAACTGGAACAGCACTTCAGGGTGGCCTGACCAGTGCTGAGCAGAGGGGAAGGACCACCTCCCTTGATCTGCTGGCAATGTTCTTCCTAATGCAGCCCATTTGTCACCTTTGCTGCAAGGGCACATTGCTGGCTCATGTTCAACATGGTACCCGTCAGGACCCCCAGGTTCTTTTTGGCCCAGCTGCCTTCCAGCTAGGCAGCTCCCAGCATACACTGGAGCATGGAGCTATTCCTCCCCAGGTGAAGGACTTTGCACTTCTGCTTGTTGAACTTCATGAGGTTTCTGCCAGTCCATTTCTTCAGTCTCTTGAAGTCCCTCTGGATGGCAACACAACTCCCTGGCATATGAGGTACTCTTCAGAGTTTGGTGTTGTCTGCAAATTTGCTGAGACTACTCTCTGCCCCATCATCTGGATCATTAATGAAGATGTTGAACAGGACAGGACCCAGTATTGATCCCTGGGGTTCTCCACTAGTCACTGGCCTCAAACTAGACTTTATGTCACTGATCACCACCTGGCCATTCAAACAGTTTTCAATCCATCTGTCTGCTCATCCAGCCTGATGAACAGCTTCTCTGTGGGAACCTTAAGCATCAAAAGCCTTACTGAAGCCCAGGCAGACAATATCCACAGCTCTCCCCTCATCTACCAAGCCAGTCACTTCATCATGGAATTTTTTTGAGTTCCCCTTGGTGAAGTCATGCTGCCTACTCCCGATGATTTCTTTGTCTTTGATGCACCTGGAGATGGTTTTCAGCATTAGATGCTCAACCCCCTTCCCAGGGATTGACATGAGGCTGACAGGCCTGTAGTTCCCTAGGTCACCCTTCTTGCCCTTCATGAAGATGGGGGTGACATGTGCTTTCCTCCAGTCCTTGGGCACTTTTCCCAGTTGCCACGATTGGTCAGAGAAGACCAAGAATGGCCTTGCAATGACATCTGCCAGCTCCCTTAGCACTTGTGGGTATATTCCATCAGTGCTCAAGGACTTGTGTATATGAATGTTGCTTAAGTGTTCCCTGACCTGATCCTCATCCACCAAGGGTGTGTCTTCCTCGGTCCAGCCTTTCCCCTCCGCCTCTGGGACCTGGAATTCCTGAAGGCGAATTACACTCCCTTGGCATGATTGTTTTCACGACTTGCGTTAGCTGTTGTTATCACCTTACTGCGTTTTAGGAGGATGCAAATAGATTGTTTAATAATTAATTTCATGATTTTTTAGGGCTGAATTGAAGCTGCCTGCGCAGCGCATTCCCGGGTCTTCCCTCTGCTCCCCTTTGAGATGTTTCTTTTGCCCTGACTCATTCCTGTCAGTGTTTCCACTTTCCACTGGCTCTTGCAAATAATTAGAGCAGGCCTTTAAATGGTGTGGGAAGAATTTTCCCTTCTCTTCCTCAGAGCTCTGGTCACAACTTGTCCTTTTAGTATTGAAATTACAGGAAGAAAAGATGCTGGATGTTTTGGCCATGTACGAAGTAAGTAACGGGCTGACACTCATTCGTGTCTTCCAGTCCCTGGCATATTCCCACAGCGTTCCTGCTTGACGGCTAGTCTGTCCCTGGAAGGAGCTTTCAGAGGCTCCCACCCCCACTTGTCCTACCAACTTTAAACCCTTTTTTTTTCCTGCTTCTCTACTGTTTCCCTTCTTCTTGCTCCGATGGGTAAAGCCACAGAAACAATAAGGGAAAAAAGGAAGGAATAGCCTTCCCATCAAAAACGCAAACAGGCACCCAAGGTGGCGGTTAGGTCACCCGAACCACCCTTCACC
>NW_010400663.1:0-1270 GCF_000710305.1 Buceros rhinoceros silvestris | reverse complement strand
TATCCGTTCACAAGCTCCAAGGCCTAGTGCCGCCTTCTGTATCTTTTCACAAGCTCCAAGGCTTTCGGCTCACCACAGTAGTTATATCCTGGCCTTGGGGTGATAAATCAGTTGTCCCCACAGTTGGGAGTGTTGGGGCTTTGGGATGGCCTATAGCAGACTCCCACTGAGATGTTATTGACGAGACCGACTTCGGTTCCAGGATCAAAGACGTTTTATTAATATCACAGCAAGCTTTGTATACCCTCTGCCCCAAGAACCAGTAATAATTCATGAGGTAAGGTAAAAAACTACTTTCAAGCTAACAACAAGCTTCTATTCAGCTTCTAACAAGCCCCATTTCTTTATTAGCTCAGTTTCACTCCCTTATTTTCCCAGTCGCTAGTTGTAACGATTTCTAGCATATGGCGAGGGAGTGTTGGGGCTTTGGGATGGCCTATAGCAGACTCCCACTGAGATGTCTGCCCTTTTGGCCTTTCCCATCTTTCTGACCCATAAACACTCTACCCTTGTGTCACCATTGTTGGTCTCTGGACAATCAAACCTCTCCCTGACACACCGGGCCACTCCCCGCCCTCCTCTCCCTGGCCCGTCCCTCCCGTAGAGTCTGCAGGTGTCCAGCGCAGCACTCCAGTCGTGCCAGTCGTCCCACCGTGTTTCTGGGGTGGCAGCTCTCTCAGAGTTTTCTTGCTGCTTGGTGGCTTCCAGTTCCTCCTGTTTCTTGCCCACGCTGTGGGCATTGGCGTAGCTGGACTTCAGCTGGGCTGGGTATACCACCTTTTGAAAGGGCGGTGGCGGCGGGATGGCGGCCCAGGAGCCAGCCAGCGAGGTGCCACACTCTGGCCCCGCGTGGCTGGCCCCTGAGCTGGCCGGCCGGCATGAGGCGATGAGGCCAGGCAACTCCTGCTGGAAGGGCTCGGGGAAGGGCAGCTCTGACCAGAGCCCCTTCCCACACTTTGGTTCCACGCATCACTCATACTACTTCAACAGTCCGTGGTCAGCAAGTCACTTTAGTTGTTCAGGATTTGGTGCTCTGTCAGTCGTCATGTGCACCGTGAGGTTTATGAGCTCAGGGAGAGGCATCAGGACTATCGTGTAGCTGGAGTGCATCATGTCAGCTTGTGGTGTGGGCACCACATCCCTGGGCACAACGTTCAGCTGCTCCTTCTTGCTGTTTCTTGGAAATGACACTCAATCTTGGGCCAAGACCCAGAGTATACTTTCTCCTGCTTTTTCACTTCCCTTTTTCTCTTCAGGCTGATCACAAGAG
>NW_010400662.1:0-2052 GCF_000710305.1 Buceros rhinoceros silvestris | reverse complement strand
TTGGCTCAGCCTCGGCCAAACCAGTGACAGAGACAAGCGAAAATGTTTAGGATGTCAAGCTCCAGGTATTCTAACATTGTCATAGCAGTAAATTTTTGTCATCAAGAGCTAATATTGATGTAATCATATATAACATGATACTTCAAGTACTGTGCCAATTCCCTGTGTGGCTTATGATTAAGTTTAAAAAGCAAAGATAAGTCCTCAGGTTGTGGGTTAAAATTTGTGAATGTATGAATATAGGAAGTAGGAATGTGCTAAAAATCAAACCCCTATTTCACTGTGATAATATTACTATAATTTCTTAACATGTTGTATTGTCTTCTAGTTAAAGAATGAAATGGCTTAGAACAAATGTATGGAAGAATGAGTGACAAACATAAATAAAAGGTTGCAGGATTCAGATAAGAATTCTTGAAATAATAACATAATTAAATTATATGTCTAAAGAAATCCAAATCAAGCAAAGCAATAGATTGAAATTCTTTCAAATTTAGCTGTGTTAATATTTACAAAAGAAAAAAAAACCCCAAACCCAGACAAAAATGAATGTCACTCAAGCAAACAAAATGGAACAAATAAACACTCACAACCAAGGAAACCATCAGAAATTAGGGTCTTTATATAGGTCTTTATATTGCAAAGTACAAAGTTAATTATAATAATAACTAAAGAGCTGTTAGCTAGTACTCAAATGAAAAACTGGAGTAAATTCCACAAAACCCGTAATAGTTATATTCTCTTTTGTATAGCTTAATATGCAGCAGGAAAACAGTAAAATGCTTATAGAATTACCTCAGGAGTGGATGTGCTATCTGAGTTAAAATTCATCCAGTCAAGATTCATTAGAGATTCTATCCCCTGTGTATGTTCAATTACAGAAAAAATACACTTTTATTTCAGATTTCTTGTAACACATTTTTTCTAATTCATTTCAGTTTCTGCTTATGGCAAATATAGTCGAATCTTGGTTAATTATTATTACAGAATCTGGTCAACATGCTCTCATTGTTAACATCAATGATGAAAAAAAGGTAAATACTTTCTAAAATGAAAACAGATCGGAAATTCTAGAATCATGGAATCACAGTATTCTTTGGGTTGGAAGGTACTTTCAAAGGTAATCCAGTCCAAACCCCCTGCAGTAAGCAGGGACATCTTCAACTAGATCAGATAGCCTAGGGCCCCATACAATCTGACCATGAATATTTCTGGGGATGGAGCGTCTACAGCCTCTCAGGGCAGCCATGGGAACCATGGAATCCTAAAGTTCACAAGCCCTGGTCCTCATGGGGAATTTCAAATGGGATCCACCCAAGGGTACTGAGGGAGCTGGCGGAAGTGCTCACCAAGCTGCTTGCCATCATTTACCAGCAGTCCTGGCTAAACATGGAGGTCTCAGTTGATTGTAAGATACCCACCTACAAGAGTGTTCAGAAGAAGGTCCCAGGGAACTACAGGCCTGTCAGTCTGACCGGAGTGCCAGGGAGGGCGATGGAGCAGATCATCTCGAGTGTCATCACACAGCATGTACAGGACAACCAGGTGATTAGGCCCAGTCAGCATGGGTTTATGAATGGCAGGTCCTGCATGTCTAACCCTGATCTCCTTCTATGACAAATGGATTAGAGAAGAGCTTTGAACGTTGTCTACCTAGACTTTATTAAAGCCTTTGACATCATTTTCCACAACGTTCTTATGGAGAAACTGGCTGCTTGTGGCTTGCATGAGTGCACTTTTTGTTAGATAAAAAAAAAATGGCTGTCTGGGCCCAAAGAGTGGTGGTGAGTGGGGTTAAATCCACTTGGCAACTGGTCACAAGTGGTATTCTCAGGGCTGACTTGAGACCTG
The DNA here is from genome assembly GCF_000710305.1 of Buceros rhinoceros silvestris. Classification (NCBI taxonomy): domain Eukaryota; kingdom Metazoa; phylum Chordata; class Aves; order Bucerotiformes; family Bucerotidae; genus Buceros; species Buceros rhinoceros. The sequence continues at coordinate 201 of NW_010400662.1, read as the reverse complement.
TGCTCTTTATTATCTTTATCAATGATATGGATGAGGGGATCAAGTGCAGCCTCAGTAAGTTTGTGGAGGACACCAAGTTAGGTGAGAGTCTTAATTGGCTTAAAGCTTAAGAGGGTCAACAAAGGGATCTGGGCAGGCAGGACTGATGGGTGAACCCAATTGTATGAGGCTCAACAAGAACAAGTGCCAGGTCCTGCACTT
>NW_010400661.1:0-1205 GCF_000710305.1 Buceros rhinoceros silvestris | reverse complement strand
ATACGGTCACTGGATGTGGCAGAGCCAGCCCAGAAGTGAAACACCCAAACCGCAGAGGTCCCCGCCGCCCTCCAGCATTCCCAGGCTGAATGGCTCCAGAGCAAGACCACGACCCCCAGGCCTCAGCCGCAGCAACCCCAGCACCCTCCAACTGCTCCACCGCCACCCCCACATCTCGCGCCCACCTCGACCCTCCCGTGCATCCCGCCTCAGCTGTCCAGCCCACAAATGTAAACTGCCCCTTTCCAAACCAGAAAATATCTACAAAGATCTGAAAGTGTTTTAAGGTGCATGCGAGCATCGTGCCCAGGATCCACACAGCCGGCCCCAAGACAGCGGGATGCGCGTGACGGGGTTTGCAGTCGGAGCGTGAGTGAGGTGCTTGAGGCGTCGCCGGCCGTTGGAAAGGAGACCCGCGGCAAGGGCAGAGGCGGGCGAGAGAGCTTTGAAGTGATAATGAGCTGTTAGGGAAGCGATCAGAGGAACGTGCGAGAGAACTGCTACAAAGGCAAGTCCGAGGAGCGTGTAAATGCGGTTTTCAGTAAAAAGGACCTATTAGGAAAACTGCTGTCTGCAGCGGCCGAAAGGGAGAAGTGGTTGCAGGAGAGGCTGGATAAACTGCCGGGCCGAACGGGCAGTAAACCACCCCCCATTCGGTGCAGCAGCCCCGCACCGCGCTGCGCCCTCGCTACCCCGGGATGTGGGAGGAGGATCGCGGGTGTCATGGCGGCGATAGCCGGGAGGAAGCTGGCCCTGACCCGGAACCCGTGACCGAAGTCACTGGGGACGGGGCAGGAGATCAGGTCGTGCTGAGCCAAGGTGAGGATCCCGGAATACGGGAAGAGGATCACTGGTGCCATGGTGGTGACACCGAGGAGGAAGCCAGCCCTACTCTGGAACTGGCCACTGAAGTCACTGGGGACGGGGCAGGAGATCAGGTCGTGCTGAGCCAAGAAGAGACAGAAGGATGTCGGGGGCCCGTGGTGTTTTGAAGGGACACTCCCTGCTCGGGACCGAGCTGGCACAAGGGCACAAGGATCCGTGTGCCCGCAGGCGGGAGGGGCGCGAGTGAGTACTGACGGCGCGGTTCGTTGAACGGAGGGAGCCGCGTCCTGCTGAGCGAGGAGAGCGGGGAGCCTGTTTGTTATTCAGCCTGCGGGATGTTCCCGTCGAACCGCCCCTGTGCCAGAGGCGGCGAGTGCCCG
>NW_010400660.1:3711-3935 GCF_000710305.1 Buceros rhinoceros silvestris | reverse complement strand
CAAATCCATTTTGCCGAGACCATAAAAGCATTCGTTTGAGGTCGTAATCATCGCATTTCACTCCCCTATGCTTCAACAAGGCTTTCCATGTCATAAAGACTAAATCTTCCTCTCGAGTCGACTGGTGGTGTCCCATTCTTTTTTTATTTTTTTTTTATTTTTTTTCCCGGCAGTAGCCCGCTTCCCCGGCGTCATAAAATACTCGCTTCCCAAGCCTATATAAA
>NW_010400660.1:683-3116 GCF_000710305.1 Buceros rhinoceros silvestris | reverse complement strand
CCACAAACACCCTCACTCGTACAAGGGAAAATCTCCCACTCAAGGTTATGTATACAAAAGGGTCATTCACCACAGGGAGGGGGTGGGGTGGTGAGACCTTACTCAATCCTAGGAAGTATCCTCAGATGGCATCCCGATCTGAGGGGAGTCCTGGGAAGTATCCTCAGATGGCGTTCAATCCAAGGGACAGTCCCTGACTGCATTACGTGCTGTTCCAAAGAGGACTGACTCAAATCGGGTTCTCGACTGGGCTCCTTTGATGACACTCCCTGATGGAGCGTGAGCTGTGGTCACTTCCATTAGTAAGAGCAGAGAGGTGGCAGCTAAGGGATCTAAACTCCAAGGTACCAGATAGCCCTGGGGCATTGACCTGATCTTTATCAGGTGCTTGTGCAGGACTCAGTCTGTGCAAGCACCTTATCAGGGTGTCTGTACCTGACACATCCAGACAGTTAACTAATAAATTCATCATTTTATTACTTCTATAGTACTTCTACCTCTACATGAAAACCACTTTAGCCTATCTTATTATGTGCATATATTGACATTTCAATTTCAGTTGTCATGATCACCACCCACTCCCTTTTTTTTATTATGTGTTTATTTTTGATACAATACAAAAACAAGTCTATATTAGAAAGTAATTGCCAGACATTCAGTTCTCTCTAAATCATAGAGTGGTAGGTCAGTGTCAGTTTTTCAGATTCACTAAAGTCTTAATCCACTATTTTTCACTTTGCATTTTAAATATATGAAACATAAACCAGAGAAACAAATTTATTGAGGAGAAAAACCCAATTATTTTTGTAATGATGTTCCATTTACAATTACTTTCCTTGTTTACTTGTAAGTGCAAATGCCTTGGAAAAATAATTTTATAGAGGATCCTGACTCAGTCTTTTCTGTAAGTTTGTGAATGAACCTCTGTATTACAGGCCAGACAGGATAGCAGCTTTTACATTACTTTTCAGTGGACTGCAAGAAACACACATAAGCAACACACTAATATTCCAGCCATAAACCAGCTGTGATGGATAGAATTTTAATCTCTTCTTTGCCACTGGAGGCTGCTTTTGCAAACAGAAAATTTCAAATGGGACAAAGTAGACATGGTTTGGATTTCTTAAGGAATTTAGTATTTGACTGAGCATGAAAATTAAATGGAATAGAATGTTCTTGGAAATTAAGTTAAACCTCTCTGTACACCCCTCCCACACATAAACAGAGGAGAATAATTAAGATCCAGTACGCTTATATGACTATTTCTAACTAAAAGCATTCACGTAGTAGGAAGCGATAGCGTTAACCTAACTAACATGCGGACTGTATCGTCATGCCTTCCACTGCTTCACATTAATGTTTAGTATCAGCTCCATGCAGACTAGCCCCAAGCTGGCCAGTTTTCTATTTATATGAACAAAACAAACAGCGAAAATGCAATAAAGCCTGTAATGTTTAATTCTGTGCTGTGGCAAATTTGTCTAAAGAACAAGGAATCAGTAGGAGAATGATTTTTAGATCTATTTTAGAACATCAGTTGCAGAACTGGCAAACTGAAGTTAATTTGATGAAGCACACCAGAAGGACAAAATGCCATTTAGTAAGTCAAGAAAGAAGTAGCTTTTTCCAGACACCAATGGAGCTTTTTGCAGTTGAAAGTCAGTTCTTTAAAAGCACTGGTTTTCAAATATTTCTTGTAGACAGCTCTAATCAGAAAAATATTTTCATACAATTTTTCAACATATTTATTTTATGTAAATTTAATATAAATGGAATACTTTTAAAGTATATGTTCCAGAATCAAACTGAAACTTACAGGAGTTTTTTCTCTTGTCCTCAGGAATCACTGGAATAGTTTTTGAAGACACAGAATTAAGAAATGGAGTATTTTATTATAAATGTAATTTTACCAAAAACAATTTCTTGATGCCTTAAAATACATGTTATTTATTCTGAAAAAAATACTGAGTAATGTTAAAGAGTATATGTAATTTTATGAAACTAATGTATTCTTTCAGAATTTCATAGATTTATAGAAAGGTTACCTAAAAATTACAAAGTTCAAACATAAATTAATTGGCATATAGAAACAGAAATCAAATAATTAGTACAAAGAATGATGACACAATTATTCATCATTCCGTGTTAAAATTGTTAGATACTTTTTTACATATCAATACTGTAAGAAAAAGAACAAACAGAATTTCTAATTAGTATATTTATGTTTCCACACTGCCACTAAACATATTAATATCTGAATAGAAGTTGAATCTTGTTACCTATTTTATATGCTTTTAAAAAGGGCAAAAGTCGGCATTTTAATGTATCTTTTACTTCATTTTGTTAGCCTGTATTTCAAAGCGAGTGAATGAATCAATACCACAGATCTGAAACTTTTCAGGTCTTTTCCACACAATTCCCCAACCCAAATGG
>NW_010400660.1:0-563 GCF_000710305.1 Buceros rhinoceros silvestris | reverse complement strand
TGAAACGACAAGGAAAATGTTCTGAGATATCTCCCTCCAGGAATGAAGAATATTCCAACATTCCTTTCAAACAGCGATTTAGTTTAATCACACCTAGCTAGCTCAGCTCTCTGAAGCCTGCTATGATGGTGATGCTTTCTGTAATGGTTAAATTCTCTCCAGGATAAATTTATCCTCACAGGACCTATGTTACTGCATCTCGACTGCTCCTAATATCCACGTGTTACTACCCTGCATTGTGTTCTGTGGGACGCATCAATTTTGCAGCACTGCATATTCTCATATACCTTTAACTAAATCTCTGCTTTGGAAGGGCAACTAATAATCTGCTTGTAGAATACAAAACTTCCACATGTCAGAATTTCATCCTTCGTATGTTTTTTAAATGGAGAAACAGGAAACACAGGTGCTTTAGATAGCAATTTTTCTAAGTAATCTCTGTACTTGTACACATGCAGCAGATGTCTTTCTGAATAACTATAGCTTCATTTTATCCATGTTCCAATCCAGACCATCTGATTATAGCAATCCCAATGTTAAGGGTCGAGGGACTGATATACCTC
>NW_010400659.1:7159-29778 GCF_000710305.1 Buceros rhinoceros silvestris | reverse complement strand
AATTTCTGCTAGAAAGATACACCAACACTCCAGATGTGCTACATTCTTTCTATACAAACCAGCATACAGTTGGCCTTCTTCAGTGCCAGGGCACACTGCTGTCCTGCTCAGCTTATTATCCTATGTGTCCTGCAGGTCTGTTTTTGCAAAGCTGGTTCCAAGAAAATTGGCCCCTAGCCTGAACTGGTACCTAAGTTTATCCCTCCCCTGGTGCAGGACTTTTCATTTGCTTTTCTTGATCTGCATGGAGGTACCGTTAGCCCATTTCTCTGGGTTGCTGAAGTTCCCCTGCAGAGTAGTCCTGCTTTCCATCATATTGACTGTTCTATCAAAAGTGTCATCACGTGTAAAATTGCAGGAAGTGCACTCCCTCACATCACCATGGTCATTAAAGACACTACTAAATATTAGTCCTAGCACTGAACCTTGGTGAATGTCGCTTGTTACTGACCACTAGCTGTACTTTCCCCCAAAGCTGAAACTCTCTGAGTCAAGCAGTCCAGTCAATTTTCCACCTGCTTTATAACTCACATATTCAGTTCATATCTCACCAATTTGATGAATAGAAGACTATGGGAGAGAGTGTCAAACATCTGTGCCAAAACCTAGGCACAGAACATCTGGTGTCTTCCCCTTATCCACAGCACTGTGGTCAACAGGTGGATGAATGGAATAGATAGGATGAAAACAGGAAATAACTACAGGTGGATGGTAGGAGTCCAGAGACCATTTTGGTGTGGATTAGTCAGGTTGGAAAAAACAATCAAAGAAAAAAAAAATCAAAACCAAAAGATTGTTTATTTGCCAGTAAGTGATTTTTGTCTTTCAGAATTAAAAAAGATAAGCAAAACCTTAAGGTAAGTCTAATATTTTTACAAAGAAAGTAAAATAAAGTCCAGTTTTTTTCCATTGCTTTGTCTACATTGTTACAGAGGCTGACACAGAAAACAATGTTTATAAATAAGGCTTAATTATTTGCAAGGAAAAATGAAGAAAATAAAATGAACTAAGTTTGAACTGTTGCATGCTACATCCAAAGTAACTGTCAGTATATGCTACAGAGTGAATCATAAGGAAGTTTTTTACCTTAAAGAGTAATGTAAAACCAGACTACGTGAACAGAAAACAGAACTCATGTTTTCATGTCTGAGTCAGAGCTCTCAGAGTATATGGCTTATCTACATTGTCGAAGTTAAAAAAGGGGTTTTTTTTATTAAGATCTAGATGCTTTTAAGAGTACTTTAATTGCTTAAAGTATCTTACTAAACTGAATTTTCTTTTTTTAAAAAAAGCAAATAAACAAAAACCCCCTCACCTTAGTCCTGGAAAACAAAAGTAGTGTACATTTCTCTTAGAATTAGATTCAGAACATAGACCTCTTTAGGAAGCATTATGGTTAATACATCTAGCACCATAAATTCAGTTATCGAACAGTGTCATGGCATATCTAAACAGGTATAGAAGTTGTTTGAGATTAATGTATTTATCACCAAAACTTTAAAAAGATGTATAGCTATGGTAACTTATCAGATGGAAGTTTAACAACTTAGGTAAAAATGGATTCTGATGGGGAAAAGGAGCAAATTGTCACCATAAACATTAGAAAAAGACATTGAAAGTGCCACAAAGTCATCATTAGAGAACACTTAGCAAGAGCTCTCTATACAACAGTGGTAGAAACTTTAAGTAGCAATAAACCCTTTCTCTCAGTCTTGCTTTACAGTCCAGGAGTTTTAAATGCCCTCCTGGGCCAAACCAAACTCTCTGTGGATCCCTTTGCTGGCATTTCAGTGCAGCTTTGAGTCAGCTCTCTGTTTCAGGCAAATGCTCTTTGCCTCTCAGGAGCCTTCCATTGTTCATTTCTATTTCTAGCTCTCTGTTTTTCTCGTTCTCTGCCTGCTCCCAGTTGTTATTCCACACATTTTTTCCCAGAAGGCTGTGTTCAGCTGTGTTTGTGAAAGAAACCACTTTTCCCTTCTCCTCAAGGTCCTGGTAGGCTGCCGCAGCTGGGACAAAGCAGACAGGCATTCCCTGTTCTCCTCTGCTGCCTCGTCATAGTCCTTTTCAAGAAAACCTGTAGTGATCAAGCCCTCACACAATACATTGGAAATTAGTCTGCCTTGTATCTGTAGTTTAATTCCCTTTAGGCAGTGAATGTGAGTAGCAGAAGGACTCCTATATTCTAGTGGGGTGCTCTGATCATTGAGTTATTTGATAAAAGAAGGAGACTATGATTTCATCAAAAATTACTGCTTTCAGACCCTCCTGTTGTAAAGTTCAGAACTTCAAAGGGAGGCACTCCCTGCAACTAAAATTATTAATCTTCATTTTTCATGCAGTTTTAAAAAATCTTTTTTGTTTACTGTTTGACTAGATGACACAGTAAGTTTAAGAAAAAAATTAAATGTGGGAATCTAGAAATTCATCACAACAAGCTATTTTAACCCCATTACAATCAATGCCATACATAGATTACTGTATACATTTATGTAAACTAGTTCTGAAGATGAAAAATATAGTAGAAAAACAGCCACACTGAGATTGTGTATAGATGAGATGGGCTGAGCATATATAACATATATGTCTGGGATTTTTATCTTTTAAGATGTGATACTCGACACAAAAATTCGTAATTTTAGTGGTCTGTTATTCCTCTTTAGTGGCCTAATGCTGATGAACTATAAACAGTGCTATATCTTGTGTTAAAGCAGAAATTTAAAATAAAACACTTTTATTGTTCTTCTATATTCAAATCTGAACTGTTCATCAGTTTATCTGGTTGAATTTGGATCATATGGCTGTTCTAGCTCACCTGAGTGCTTCTAATAACACTAAGGAGGATGTTAACTGCGGCAGACCAAGGTTTTGGATGTCTTGGGCAGCTGAGGAATTGTATCCTCTTTATCCTCCTGGACCTGCTGACTCAGAGACTTCTTAGGACAATTCTCTTACCTCATGAATTAGAAGCTAGACTGGAACTTATGAACTGTTTCTTGGAGATGTATCCATACCAAAGAGTTCATTTAAAATCAGAATGCATGTACAAATAGATATGATAGAGTGAAGTCGCAAAAGCCTTGCAAATAGGAAAATAGGAAAATTCCAATTATTCTAATTTGAATTGCTTTATGTATTTTATAGAGGGATTTTTGCTGGTTTTTTCCTTTGTTTTCAGTGCAACACAATCAGAATTCTGATACACAATATCTTGTAAACTAAATGCTTTATTAACTCTCCTGTAGAAACAAATCAGTGTTCATTCCAAACATCACCTACAGGAAGAAGATTTAATATCCATTCTAATAACTAACCAGCAATACAAGTTCTCCCTGACTCTCTGATGGTGATAGATTCATAAGCACAAGGGGAACACACATGTGGATGTTCTCTCTTATTGTAATCTCAATTTATTGGTGATAGAGAGGATGTTTCAGGGGTGAGCAATTGGCTTCTCTCCATATCCTGAGAGTACAATGTCTGAGCACTCCAAATATAAAAATATCTTTTCATCTGTACAGGAAAAGAGAGGGAAAATTTACTGTTTCTCTTCCCATTAGTGTTCTTTCTGTTACGTACGTTCCACACTGCTGTTGGATGGCAATAGTTGAGTGGATTTCAGAGAATTTTTTTCTTATATACAACCACGTACACACATGGAAAATGGCACCAATTAAATAAAGGGGTATCATACAGGTGAATTGCTGAAATACATATATTTTATTGTGTTCCATGTAGACCCTAGAGTAACTTATACTGTATTTTGTGTTGACAAGCCTTCCTTCTCAGTTAGCTGACTTTTAATATCACTTGGAGGTCACAACAAGGCCTATCACTACTTCAGACATTTTCTAAATATCTAATAAGAAAGAGAATATAAACAGAAGGAAAAAAAAATAAATCAGTGAAGGCCAAGGTAGTAATAATTTGTGGAAGTTAATTTTTTCTTCTGAGTTTGGGGCAGATTCTTTTGAATAAACATTTTCATTCAGCCCTACTTGGAAACACTATTTAAAAAGAAGTAGGAAATAATACAACAGAATTCTAAATTATACCTAGAGACCTAGAAAATATTTTATTTACCCAAGTTCTGCAAAACATTAGATCTAGTTTACAGCCTAAAATGTCCTTGTTCTTTATGCAGTCTTTTTTGTTGTTGTTGTTGTCCTGTTTTTCCTCTCCCCCTTAAGTTTATTCTGGAATAAATTCAAATCATAAGGTTTACTCTGTTCTTCAGAAAGACACCAGCAAGAGGGGGCACCTCTGCTTCCTAAAAACTTCACATTGACAAACTGTTTTCAGCACTTATTCTCCTGGATATATCTTTGCCTCTTGGCTGTTTTCCCAAGGTGCTTGGAACAGTTCCTGTTGAAGACCTGGCTATATGTATTTATTCAAGGGAGTTCACAACTTCAGTTGATTCGTGTCTGTGCTACAAGAGTGGAGGCCATTTACTGTTCCTGAGCCTGTAGACAAGGTTCACAGGAGTCTGCAGTGGCAAACAGTATTACAGGTGTTCAGGACAAAACATCTTTCTCTGGTCCTTGAACTGCTTTGCAAAACATGTTTGGAGCCCAAGTTCCATAATTTGATCTGAAATGAGCTGTGATAACCAGTTATTAAATATTTTAAAAGGACATTTCATCAGTCATGAATTGATGTCCTGTTTTGAGTTAGAACAGAACTAATTTTGTTCAGTGATTTTACTCTTCAGCTCAGTCTCTTCTAACTAACTGCACTTTCTGAAGTTAACGGCATATTTTTGCAGACAGTGTCTGCTTCAGGGAGTGATAACACTTGATGTTTACAGTTACTACCAGGGGTTGGTGTGCAGAAAGGCTTTTGTTTATGCTTGCTGCTGTGCAGACCAAGGTCACTGATAAATCCTATGTGCCACGGTGGGGGTGCAGTAAGTGAGAGGCTGCATCTACTGGGAGGAGTGAACAGGACAGGTGACCCTAAACTGACCAACAAGGTATTCCATCCCATAGAAGTCATATTCGGTATAAAGCTGAGGGATCATGAAGGTCAAGTTCTCTTCTTCATGGCTGATGTCTGAGGAGGAGTCTGTCTGTTGTGCCTTCAATCCCAATTGGTGCATTCCTGAATCCAGTTCCAGGAGCCAGCTCCTGAATCCAGTTCCTGTCTGTCACTGAGTCTAGTCTGAATCTTCCTCAGCATCTGCCCACAGCATCAATAGTGACAATGATATAATTGTCATGAGGGTGGTTGGGTTCAGTATATATTTATATGTATTTATTTTTATTATTATTAATCTCATTAAAGCAGTTTTAGTTTTCTTTTCTTTTCCAATCTGTGAGTTTCTCTTCCTTATTCCCTTTCTCTTCCCCTTTGGGAAGGGAGTGGAGGTTAATAGAGAGCGAATGTCATTCGTCTGGTGGCTGGCCCAGCCGTAACCTTTGACAACTGGGTAACATTCTAGCTGGCTTAGTTACTCATTAGGTGGTTTGCCATGTCCTGTTCTGTGATATCCTTCTGAGTAATATTATTGAGACATCTGTGCTGTAGTGTTTTTGAGTACAAATCTTAGTAATCTCCTGTAAGTAGATTAAGTCCTATTCAGTGATGAGATTTTGAGTCTAAAACCACACTTTTTTTTTTTTTTTTTATTAAATTGCTAGGAAATCAGGACTTACTTCCTTATGTAATAGTACATCCTTTAAATTTTCAGTTTTGACACTAAAATTGTAATGTCTGTGCCAATAATTCTAATTTTAAACAGATGACTGATGCATCTAGTTTTATGATGATACGATAATTACATATTAAGACTTACTGAAAAATTAAGCTCATTTTTTATAATTATAACTCTGAGGATTGGTTTTGAGGCCTCCCTCTTGTATCTTTCACAATGGCTGAATTCCATGGTCTCCATTTGGCAATATATACATCAACAGCTTTTCTCTGAACTCCCTAACTCAAAATTGTATCAGAGTGTGTAAAAAAATGCCTTATTTTCAGTTAATAGGACATTAATATAAATGTATTTTAGTCTATGTTATCTACTTAAATTTTCTTTTTTTCTGAGCATTTTCTCTAATTGTTTCAGTATTATATATAGGTTTTCTTTAACTCATCTGTTATCATTTCCCAGATGAAATACTAATTAACCTTCCTCTAATAATCCTTTTAGAAAATTCCCATTGTGGGTGCTCATGGATGGTAAAATCTGTTTTTTCGTTCAGTTCAATATAACCTTTTAATTTCATCCTTAATTTCATCCATCACCAAGGGAGCCTTCAAATTAAAATTATTAAACTACCTGTCGATTAACAGGAATGTTTGAATAATTTGTCTTGTATCCAAACTGATAGGTACATGCTCTGATTAGATGATTGCTCTTCGTGCTAGACCAATACACTATTTTGAAACAGCTCATTTGTATGTCAGCAGACTTTAAAATCAGATCCATGATGGGTACATGCCCCAGTAAGCACAGTGGTATCCAGCTTCTGATTTAGCTTCAGGGACACGGACTTCTATGCTAAGTGTATTGAACAATGATATCCATACCGGAAACTGAAGAGTACAACAGGTATAATGTATAACTGCTAAGAAATTATTTGTCTCAGCTGAAAAATGCTATGTGTCTCAGGCCTGTCCTCACTTACGTTTCTTGTAAGCATGTGGGTGACAAATTTATGGTAAGCACTTACTGATAACACAGTGTTTGGAAGGGAATACCAAAAGGTCTTTACTTTTTCTACATAAAACATATAGGAAAATGCCAATAGGCTTTGCCACATTCTTAAAAAATCAAATCAAATAGAAGGCCAGTCACAGATGTTCCACACAGAGGAACATTTTCCCTTTTCTATCAAATACATGGGATAGGGACAGGTTTCAAAATAATAATATGGTTGTGGTGTCACTCTTGAAAAGCTAGTAATGTGGTTTCTCTGTAGTGGGTTAAACTTTAACCTGTTGTGCAAGGAAAAGGTTTTTATCTGACTAAAACTGCAGCAACTGCAATGCATCCATTGCAGCAGAGGATTAACACAACAACAACAACAAATTAATCTGGAGGTTACTACCTCTTCACTGGAAGTTAATGATTAGCAAATAATAACTGGTTACAACGTAATTAAAATCACTCTGCAGGAACAACTACTTCAATAAGTCTTTAACTTAAACATTTTTTCCTTTTATTTATTTTTTTTACTGATGTCATATTCAAAGCTAATACTTCAGGAGTTAATTTGTACAACACATGCAGAGACTATGATTGTAAAAGCAGATAAATATCTTGCTCTTCCAGTGTCTGATCATAGAAAAATATCCAAAAATATCAAACTGCCATCTTTATGTGTGTCAACACTCAGATTCAAATATCAAAGACAGGCATTGGTCTTGCCACAGAGGCAAAGTAAATTGCCAGCTTCCTGCCATATATGTGAAAAAGGTTTAGGAATGTGTTGATAGATTTTACTTAAAAATACGCTGTCTCACACACCTGCTCTTGTCCAGTTTCTAACATCACTGACACGTGAATCTGATCCCTGGTCCCACTCTGGTTGCTGGAACTTAGACCTTCATACAAACATATGCACACCAAACAGAGAGTCACTCACCCAGGAAAATAGTTAGAAATGGAGTTTAATAAGAAGATAGGATGGCCTGCACTGATCAGGCTGTACCCACCAGCCAAGCATCTGCATTCAACTAACTCTTTTTATACCCTTATCTGTCCATTTCCCCATGCTTGTTCCTCCCCAAATCACCTAGATCTGCCCCCTTCCTTTTCTTTGATTCTTTCCTTACACATCAGAAATTAAGTCTTGTGCAATCTAACAATGTGTCCCATACCCATAGGTAGCAACACTCACCCAGCCTGAAAGGTGTTCTAGTGCTTACTCATCTTGATGGGTGTCTCTGCTGGACCATGGATCTGAGGATCACCTAGGACAGCCCTGGAAGGATCCTGGACTGGGTGTTTCTTCTTCTGAGTCCTTAATTTTTGTTCTCGCTTGTCTTTGTGCCCCTGGGCTTCTCTGGGCTTGTACAGATGGGCCTTTGATAGGCTGATGGTGCCTGTGATAGGACTGGAAGTAGCTCAGCAGAATATTATTTGGGATCCCTTCCTGCTGTTTCTTCTCTATACTCCCTTGTGGGTGTGCAGACAAGCTTTTATCACATTAACTAACGAATTTATTTGGGACAAGTGCTGCCCACCCAAAATAAATATAAAGTTGACATAATAAAATAATATGTAGGATACCAGGGTTTTTTTACAAACATCTTGTGAATAACCAGAAAGCTAGACGACAGAGAGATGTTGGCAATATGTAATTCGACTGAGTTTGTGTTGGCTTTGGTTTATAAGGTATCGTTTTTCAAAAAAATAACTGTTACATAAAATTTTTACAATCTCTACCTATATTTACACCTCAGGAATCCCCAAATATATTGTAATTAACTGCCTTTTAAATTTTAGTTTGTGTCTCTTACTATGCAGTATTTAAAATAAAAATGTCAGATAATTTGTCCAGGCACTGGAGGAACACAAAGAGGTAATTTACAATGACAGCATCATGCATTTAACATGCACCTAAATAGAAGGTATTGAGGAAGGCAGGCCTCCCAATACAAGTGACAAAATAATCTGCATGGACAACAGAAACAGGTAAGTGTTTTTCTGAAGGGGGCTTAGAGGGAGGCAGATGCCTATTGAAAGTATTAACATGAAACCCTAAACAGACATTTTTGTTTCACTCCATAGAATAATGGTTTAGAGTGGTTAAGTAGGTCCTACTTGTCCACCCATTGTGAAACACAGTCTGTTTTCCAGGGACTTTTCTCCCTCAGGTGGTCAAAGCCAAATCTTTCACTCTGATTCCTTATGTTCTTCCATTTTCCTCATGTAGGAATTAATGGAGCAGGAGGTAATAGTAAAGGAAAGTACTACTTCTCCTCCTTAAACAGGAACTAATGGTGTGCCACTGCTGGATACTTCTGTAACTCAACTTCTTGAATGCCTTAGGCATCCTTCACAAGAAATGTAAGGTATCTATCTGATGTGTTTTGCCAGTTCAGAGCCAAGGAACAATAAAAAAACTAGAGTTAAACAAGTAGTACCTGATACATTCCCTCACACACTTTAAACAACATCAGCTGCAAAAGTGTGTTGCTGACCATCTTCTGGAAAATAATCCTTTCCTTGCCTTGCTTTGCCTTAGAGCTCATGGTTTCCTCAGGAAGAACCAAGGGTGGGAATGAAGGGTTATGATGGACTGGCAGTATCCGAAGTTCCGCGCTAAGACTGATGAAATTTTCATGGTAAGGTTTTTTCCTCTTCAGTCTTAAATCCACCTAGACGTCTTTTGGTATGTGTTGTGTCAGACTGTTTCCTCCTCGTCCGTCAGAGTTTGAAAATAGCACAACTTGCCAGCTGAAAAAGAAATAAAAAGAAAAGGGGAGGTGGGGTCAGTGGCTACTACTTGCTAGGGGTATTGTTTGAGGGCAGCCGAGGATTCTCAGCCCTTTACTGCACATGGTATTCTCAGGGCTTCAGCTACAATGGATTTGTAATAGCCAGCTGATCTTTAAGGGAATGTTAAGCTGAAAGCAGCTTAGACCAAAGCAAGAACAAACAAGTACCAGAGAAACTGACCTAACAAGTCAACAAGACTGGAGTCCTTTACTAGTAATGTAAAAACTCAGATACACTCTCCTATACCTTTATTTTAAATTTTAATCGGTTAACTGCTCTGTAGTAGCCTGAATGGTGTTCCAGAAGATACTCTGCACTGCTGTGTGTTTGGGCCTTTTTCCCTCCTCGGAGTCAAGCTATGTCCTTTACCGATACCCGAGTGCCCCTCTGGCAGTTAGGTACCAGTTTAGTGTCAGGCATCTTGATAAAGTCACACAAAGCATCCTTCCATGAATAAACTTGGCAGAATGCTGAATTTAAGTTGATGGGGAGACTTTTACTGAGAAATCTTGGAGAAACACAACAGAGTGAACTTTTGGCAAGCCTGACTCAGCTGCTCTGTACTGCTCACCTCTAAATGATTTTTCCCAACTTGGAGAAACAGTCCATATGTACCAAGATCAGTCAGAGAGCAAACCAATACATGCGCCACATAGATAATTGAGGGTCAAAGCTGAATATGTGCTTAAACTGGAGTAATGAGAATAGTTTAGCCTTGGCCTGGTGTAATCTGAGACTCAGTTTCTCTTTCGGTGCGTGACTACCTTAGTTACTGAGCTATCAGATCCTTTGGTACATAAAACTTTGTGGGGTATGAATTTGTTTTGATTTGGAATATTTTATGGTTTTGTTTGCTTGATAATGTGTGACCACATTATTAAGGACACCACAAACTTTTCAGCCTGAGTTCATCTATGATTTTCCCTATATGGATCTTTCAGACTAGCTTTCAGCAGCAGAGTGAACTTCAGGTAGTATGTCAATATGCAGCACATTAATTCTATGAACTGAAAAAGACCAATGTATTTGAAGATGAAAAATACATTCAGAAGGAGTTATATTTATAAGTAAAAATATCAATAAATTAAGGTTTGTAAATATTCTAGAAGTGAAGCAGTAGTTTGCAAAACAGGATTTCTAAAAGCCAGTAAATTTAGAATAAAAGCAACAGAGAAAGCAATAGCAATCAGGAAGAGGAATACAAATGGAGAATTAATACTCTGTAACACAAAACACTTTTCAGCAGTAACAGCTGGTGACCAAATGAAGATGGCTGGGACTGGGAATTACCTAACTCTGCCAAAAATAATTATTCCTGATTTTCCCTTTCCTTCTACCCAGAACACGTAGAAAATCACATCTCACAGATGAAATCACTCAACCAGCTAAACAAGCCTGGTCTCCTTCTCACTACAAATCCCCCAAATGAGCAGGCAGCCTTTAGCCTGCTCTCCAATTATTGACCTCTTCCCCATTTTCCCTTTTCACCCCTTTTAACAATATCCCAAGCCTCACATATAGTTCAATTCTTGCTGTTGCTTTTGAAAACTGCTAGAAAATGTCTTTGTCTTTTTCCTTTGGGGCTTTTGGAGTTACTCCTGAAGTGCAAATAGAACACTTAAATTGCATTCAGCAATCCAAGAGGTAAATCTGCTTTTAGCTGCAAAGACCTTCTGAAAAGACCACTGAAAAGACTACTTGTTAACCTGATCAGAATATTCCTTTTTTTTTCTTTTTTCTTTTTTTTTTTTTTAGTGGATGAGTTAGAGGTTAGAGTATACCAGCATTTCTGTTCCCTTCTTTCTTAGGTGTTTTTTATTTTAGAGTTTTCTAATAACAAAATTATGACAATAGCATAGCTCTGGTGGTAACTTTATGAGTTTTTCAGACTTGATTGGCAGAGAAATCAGAAAAGCCTTTCAAAGCTCTCCTTTTACAAGAGAGTAGTTAATTGTTTTGGTGATAGAATATGCTATAGCTTAACCTCCTCTTAGCTGAGCTAGAAATAGTGGAAGTTTTTGTCATCTGACAAAAATACAACCATATTCTCTGTCTTGATTTCTTCATGGTAATGGCTGGATTAGGCTGATATGTATTGCTATTTTCATTCTACTGTGAGACTGACATTAAGAAAAAGCAGCAACCCTTTATGTTTCTACCCATTCCCCTACACTACAAAAATGCAGAAATTATTCCTATGATTTCAGAGGAACTAAGAGGAGCAGCCTTCTGCAAGCATCGGGTGGAGAGAAGAGTAGGTACCTTAAATGGACCAATAAGCACATTTGTTTTATATGTTTTTGTTTTGTGCTTGAAAAGGTGCCAATTATGAAATGGGAAAAAAAAAATCCTAATTGCAACGAAGTATAAAAATCTGAACTAATAAATGTGAGTCTAAATATGTAATGTCTAAATGTGAGTGCCTTTATTTAAGGCAGTAACTTCCAGTTCTGGAAAAAGCAACTGCTACTATTTAAAAGAAAGAGGAAGAATGAGGAGGAAGTAAAAGGCTGTTGCTCATATGCTGCGAGATGAACTAGCAGGTTTGGAAGCCTGATGTGAGCTGGGAGACTGCTCCAGGTCCCATCTGTGATGGATGTGTGCTAGTGATATCACACTGGCGAAGACTGAGATTGGCAGAAACTTTTGGCTAAGTAGCAGCAGTTTGGTGAGAGAAGCAAGCAAAGTAAGGAATACTGTTTGGATTGCAGGATGAAGGAAGCAGTGGCTAGCTGGGTTACATGCCACAAGATTAGCTGTATTGCCAATAGGGCCTGGTTACCCAGGTTTAGGTAGCTGTTTAGATGCTCTTGTGTGAGGAGAAAAACAATCTGCTGATCTAGTAATTACATTATTAAATGAGAGGACTCTGAATGCTTATAGTTATTCTTCAGGAATAAAGTACTGCATGTTATGGGGCCTGTGTACCTTAACTGCCTGACTTCATTGGGAACAATCTGCTTCTGTCTTTAGAATTATCTCATAATTTATTTTTCCTAATTTTTTTATATGGTATAGTGGGAAAAGTAGTGGTGTTTCCCTCTCACTAGTCACCATCACCAGGGTTTATATTTCTCCTGCTGTCTGCAACTGAACTTCTAATTCTGTTCAATATTTAAGTCACGTTATCATGCCTAACAGGCTGAGTAAACAGCATTGGTTTCAATTTTCAAAATTTGATTCGTTAGGGTGTTCATGTGGATAGGCGTTTGCTCACATTAAGGTCCCTGTAAATTAAATTCTGCACTTTACGTTAAAATTAGATGTCCTTAAAGCAGATGGCCTCTTCTCAGAGGCCATATGTTAAGTAGGCAACATAACATCCATGATCTTCTTTACACAAACCCAAGAATCCAAATTTTACTTGAATTTCTCACTGCAGAAAGAGAAGAGCATTAGATTAGACACTTTCTTATGCACTCTAGTCGACTCGTTGGCTTTGATCTGCAAAGCTAAGAAGTTGTTACGGTTAGGTTTCTTGCACAGCTTATCTCTGTTCTAAGTATATACACCATATAAACAAAAAGCAGAGGTTCCAAAAATCTCATGATACCATTGTAAATGCCACAACCAGCAGTCAGCGTAATGTACAATATTCCTAAACTATAAAGCTTAGGAGCTTAGCTCTTTAGCTGCTACAGAGCTCTAAAGGTGATAGCTTATTAATCTATTATTAATAAAATATTAGACTTCACTTTTAAATGTTGAAAATTAGATGAAAAGGAGATTGAATGAATGAATGAAAAAATTAATGTCAAACAGGTAGAAATAGAACTCGTTTCTGTACTCTGCCTGCTTTGCATTCTCTGACTTATATAAGCTGCATTTCACTTTCAGACTCCCTTAACCTATATTTTCAAATATATATTTTTCTGTTCTCCAATCATTTTGAATTTAGCCTCATGAAAATTGTATTTTCTCTGTTTTGCAAGTTCATTGTCTCCTGGGTGTGACCAAAACATGCAAATACACATTTTAAAATTAATCTATTAGTCTTGCATTTTCTCGTGCATGATTTTTCTCAAGGGTTACACTTCTCCACAATTAAAATGCATGCTTCATTGGCTTCCTCTGTTTTAGTAATTATAAATTCTGTTGAGTGTAAACTGTTGCTAAGATATGCTCACAGAGCAAAAGCAGACAAACCTAAACATAGAAAGGTGCAGGATATTCTTCGGATACTCAACAATAACTTGTCCGAAGATAAACATTTTTTTCTGTCTATTGCTAAATAACATTATTGTCAGTTGTGGTTTGGTAAATTTTCCAGTCTGAGCACGTACATTCCAAAGAATTTATGCAAAAAAAAAAAAAAAGCAAGTCTAAATTAAGACATTGAAATATACACATTTATTAATTTTCTAATAAATGTTCGGCTTAATCACAACATCAGTGGAGAGTTCTGCCTAACCTTAAATGTCCGGGTAGTTTTTGTCAGATACTGCCTATCAATTACTTCAGCAGCTTCCTGGTTCATAGCTTGTTCATTTTGTTTTGGTCTTTTGTACTAGGCTGACTTTTACACAAGACAGACTGGTCCACCACACATATAGCAGCTATGAATGTGCTGGATGTGAATGTCACAGAAATGCTGTATTATAACAATGCAACTGAGTCTTTTTGATTTCATTACATTAAACAGACAGATTCATGTCATTGCTAGTGCAGTAGTATGTATATTTATTTTGCTGGTGGATATATGATGCACACATTGTAAGTTTTTCAGGTTTATTTTGTTTTTAATACTGTTATTCGTAATCTTTGCCAAAGTGAGTAACATGAGTGCGAATATTACCATGTTCAAAGAGCTGCAGGACTGGATTTGAAAATAATTAAGTTAGGTAAGAGGTTTTGTTCGTTTGATTTTGCTTTTACTGTTAGATAGTGCAGTTAATCAGATATATTTTTTTTTTTTGTGAAAGACATTAAGTCCATAATCACCCAATATTCTAACATCCTGCCATATGTCATATGGCGGTTATATTAATAAATTACCATAATAATTGTATAAATTAATGTTATGCTTCCACAAAGTTAAATAATATTTGTATAACAGGAGAGTCTGTTCCAAGAATGGCTCATTGCCAGAATTACAATGTGATTTAAAAGCCTAATCATGTACTGAAACCTGCATATTTCCTTTTAAACGTGCATGGATTTCTGCTCAAGGCAACTGCCCGCAGAAGGTTTCAGAAGGTTCAAGATCAGGTCCACTGATGAATACCAAGTAAAAGATTAGCTGGAATAATAGGGGAAGTGTTACTACTAGAAAGGAAGAAAGGAGAATGAGCTGATTTTTTAGTATGTCGGCTGACATAGAGACAAATGGGGATGATGCGTTAGATAAGTGTATGGCACTGAGGAAAACAATCACTGGAATGCTATGCTCTAAAGATAAAACTAGGAGACAACTTAGCAAACAAGAAGTTTGCTTATTAATCTGGATGATGCTTCTTTTCTTTAGTCTAATCTTGACATTTCTTTCACGGGCATCCCCTTGTCATGGGTAAGGAGTTCGCGTGCCCTTGTGAGGTTGAGAGCTGTGCTGGTGGTGGCATGTGCCTCCGGTGGGGTCTCCCAGGCCAGACAGGTCTCAGCTGAAGGGTCAGACAAAGTGTGTCCACAGGCAGGATGGGCTCAGTAGCCTTCGGGCAACCATCCTAGGAGAAGGACAACTCTAACCCCAAACCCGGGCAGATGGAGCTCGTTTAGCCCTGTAAGGCATCCATCATCTAAGGGAAGGATACGCTAACCAAACCTACGACCTGAGGACTTCGCTGTCACCGTCCAAGCTCGCTAGGCCCTGGCAGATGAACCTCAGGTGTAAAGGGTAGAGCCAGTTCCACACACGCTGTGCCTCACCTAAAAAATCCACCGCGCAGGCTTGAAGGGTGCACTCATCGCTTGCAGTGAGCGTGGGAAAAACCCTTCCCAGATCTTCATTCACGAAGCCAAGCCATGAATCTTGAAATGCTTCAATCGTGAGATTTTTGATGCTCATAATTCTCATTAGAAGATTCACGGAATTGTTATTCGAAAGTTAAAACCAAGTACTTTAAATCAGAATGACAGTTTGAACAGAAATTATGTTGAGATGAAGCAAGTCTCAGACTAAGATTATCAATGGGTTTCTTCCAGTTGAGTCCAAGAAGGAGATTCCTTCAAGGTTAAGATCTGTCCAGTATCACATTCACATATTGTCATTAGTATCAATGAGTGGGACTGTGTCTGTTTACACAAGAGGAATCTGAGCAACTTAAAATTCTCCTTGGATTTTAAAACGAATCCTGTGTTCTGGCATTTTCTGTTTCTATTACTGCACAAAATTTCTACTATAGCAGAATAATATCATGCTCAATTTACACGAGTAAAGTTGATAATATGCTTGGCTAAAACGGATCTTTTCACTATTCATCTGTTTTAATGGCTAAAGCACACATGCTATGCAAAGAAATGTGGGACTGATACAACAAATTTGGGATTAGGAGACCTAAAACAACAATGTGCATTTTGCTGAATACTGTGTTATTAAGCCTAAAACATTTCCCAAAGGTAATGTATTGTTTTTAAAGAGTTTTTAGAGATATTTGTAAAAGTCCCAGTGATAGAAATTAACTGCAAAACTGTGTGCTTGAAAAGAAAATTGTAGTGAGTTCAAAATTATTTGTGGCTTTTTAAATCTGCATACATATCAATGATCGATAAATTATCCTATATATATAAATTAGGTTTTTTGTGTATATTTGAATGATGTACGCAGTCTATGTATTTTATAACATTCACCTTTCCCATTACATACAATAAATTGCACATTTACTGTAAATACGTAATTGAACGACACTTGGCTTCTGTGCCAGTTATAATTTCCTGTTTCCAATTCCAAGCTGTTACTGAATTGTGCATTGGTGGAATGGAGCATTCTTGACTTTATAACACAATTTATAAAATGTGAAGGGACTCTGGGCAAAGATGTTGTGTTTAGAAACGGTATTATCTTTGCACACCTGGCAGCCTGCTTTTTCTATCGATGTGCCTTAGAATGTATCTGGGCTATCACTATAGATACCTTATTCGCAACCCACATGCCACTAACAGCCAGAACTAACTCCATGACTTTTTTGACCTTTATAACAGCTGAGCTCTCCTAAGATAAATTAATGTGTTTGAAACTCTACAGTGTAATATAAAACCCAGGGGTTTTTTCCTGTTCTGAGTGGATTTGATATATATGTATATAATTTTTAACTCCTGGAGAAATGTATTCAAATGAAAAGAGTTCCTACAATCTGTACATGTGCCCAAGCTTTTATGAAACTAAATACATAGCTGTAAAGTTGTCCCTATATCCTTAAAATATGATTGCTGCACTGACACTAGCTCCTGTTTTGGCAGTTATCTTCCACTAAGTACTCAAATAATTTTGTAGATTGGGACTACCACTTCTAATCATGTTTAATATCCTTAAAAATCAGAGATTAACAGAAAGTGAACAAAGTAGATGAATGAACAGGGCAACTGCTGTGTCAGGCATGTGGAAAATGATAGGTACCTCTTTTGTGAACAAAACGTTTTTTGGATTGCAGCCCAAAAGTCTGGAAAGAGGAAACCTCAGGAAAATGTTAGATACGATCAATCTGCAGAAAGTTAAAAATCTGACTTCAACAGTGTCTCATCATTTCACAGACCAAAAAAGTTATTTGCACACTGTGTAAATTATTGCACTTGGGACCAGAATTTAAAGTTTACTGGAGCACAGCTCAAATTTCTCTCAATATTATGGTCAATAATTTCAGAAGAAAGTGATTGAAATATGGATTAATTTTGGAGATCTAATCTAGGGGAAAAAAAACCCACAAAACCCAAACATGTTTAATTTCTTCAGTTATATTTCTCTTTACCTGTGTATCGAAATACCTCTTATGCTGGAACAGAACCCGTCCTCTGTAAGTTTTAGCAGAGGGATACAAAAAGACTTGAAAAGTATCTTTACTTGAAAAGATTGTGAGAATGAATATTAAAAAATATTACTGCCTTTCCAAAAGTTACTTACCTCTGAGTGCAACAACCATGATGGGTTGTTGGGGTTGATTACTTTCTATTGGGTGGGGGGAGTGTGTGTTGGCTTTTACCTACTTCACAGCCTTCCTTAAATCTAGGAAGGATGCTAAATCTATATCTCTTGCAAGGTGAGCTTTCATTTTGTCTCTTTCATTTGCGGTTGTTCACGTATATGCTCTGCTACATTTTTAATATTCCGTTTGACTTTTCTTGGCAAGGACAAAGCTACAGTTGTGTCGCAGGAAACCTTCTGGGGAAAACAAAACCAACAAATCTGATGTAATCATTTAAGTGTTCTGCAATGCAACAAACAACAAAGTAACCAAGATCCTGTTTCTCATTCACATTAGCACTGCCTGTTATCTCTCAAATACAAATACATAATTTACTGCCTAAAGCCATTTTAACTGCTAGGATGGGCAAGAATGTGATACAGTGATCCCAGTGTACTCAAGTACTAGAGCTCATGTTTCCTGGCTGGTAGCGAACAGTAAGAGCTCTATAAACATTAATGACATTGAAATACATCTAAATGACTCTGAAGCTGGCGACTGTTATTTCAAGGAAATAGAAATCAAAATCAGCTATATGATGTATGAATTTGGATATTCAAACATTTTTTGTGGTTCTGGAAATATTGTCATGTTTTTCTGTCCTTCTTATAAGACAAAAGCAATCAAAGTGGTTTAAGCTTCCTCATAGACAAAACTGAAAACTTGTGATCTGACCTTTCCTTTTGTGAACTTGGCAAATTCCGCCTGTGTTGTTTGGATTTGATTTATGATTGTTGTTGAATTTGATTTATGATTATTAAAGTTTGCCCAATCAACTATAAAGTGACCTGTATCTATGACCTGTATCTATTACATTTGAACGAAAAGATCAACATATTGATCTGGTTTCTAAAGGCAAAACCCACAAATAAAACCCAACAATTGAAAATATTTTAAAAGGTTTACAATGAAATCTTCATTCTATTTTAGTCATTCACTTGTTTTTAAGGGATCTATCTACTTCTGTGATCCAAACATAGGGTTCTGGAAATTTCTGAAAACCTTCCAAAGTTATGGGAGCTTTTTAGTCACCTAGGAAATAGTGTGAATACACCAAGGAGCTAAGAAATGCTGATTTAAAATAAATACATGAATACATGAATGACTGAATAAAGCAAATTCCCGTAATAGTGTTTCAGGAGCCTGACTCAAAGCTTGCTCAAGTCCATACAGAGAAGTTAGACATGCAGAAAGCTAAGTCTAAATTTGCTGAGTCTTCTACTGTTCCATTTGCTGCTATGTGAAACCCAGTTATTATATAATAAAACCCATATTTTTTCTAAGCAAGGACAAGTGCATTACCATATTACTGCTTTTCATGGAAAGAATGAAATACCCTCCTAAGCCAATAATAATCACCATGAGAAGGATGAAAAAGGTTGAAAAACGTAATAATATTTGAAAAGCTATCTTTTACAAGAAAATAAGGTTTTATTATATAGTATTCTGTGTTTATTTTGGAGAGTGAATTTATGCAGATTAAAATATGCTAGTATAATCATATCCATTACTGCGACTTTATCAATAGAATCAATATTCGGTTTAGTTTCAGTGGCAGTTGGACCCTCACATGTATTCACAGTGTTCCCATGTACTTACAAATGACAGTTTTGTCCGTTCTTGAAGCCTAAACTGTTATGTTAATAACAGATATCTGTTTCAGCAACATTTCTAATTCTTTCTCGCACTTCTTGTCACAGGCAAGAATCAAGTGATTGTGATTGTCAGTAAAACCATTCACAATGAGAAAGAATGACAGCAAAAGACTTAGCCACAAAACATTATAACTGACTTTATTACTTCTGCTTAATAATTGGTGTTGAATTAGTACAAAGGAATGGAGGCAAAAAGATCCCTTTACAAATCCAAAATGATCATAAATCATAGAATTGTAGAACGGTTTGGCTTAGGAAGGACCTTAAAAATCATGTAGCTCCAATTACATTTTTATTACTTCTGCTTAATAATTGGTGTTGAATTAGTACAAAGGAATGGAGGCAAAAAGATCCCTTTACAAATCCAAAATGATCATAAATCATAGAATTGTAGAACGGTTTGGCTTAGGAAGGACCTTAAAAATCATGTAGCTCCAATTACATTCCACACGCCTCCCCCCGCCTCCGCAGGCAGGGACACCTTCCACTAGATCAGGTTGCTCAAAGCCCCACTCAACCTGGCCTTGAACACTTACAAGGAGGGGACATCTAAAATATCTCCAGGCAACGTGTTCCTGTGACTCATCACCCTCACAGTGAAGAACATCTTCCTTATGACTAATCTAATTCTACCTTCTTTTAGTGAAAAACTGTTACCCCTCATTCTATCACTACACTTTCTGATAAAGAGTTCCTCCCCTTCTTTCCCATAGGATCTCTTTAGGTACAATGATACAAAGACAGCAGATAAAAAAACTTAATAGCCAATGAGACTATTAAGCCAGTATTCTTTATTATGATGTTGGGCACATAGGGAACAAACTCCCCTATATGTGCACCTTGCTCAAGCTCTTAAATTTCTTATATACATTCATTGCATACACATGTATTAGATTTCCTAACACAAGAGGGACTATTCTAATCACAGGAGGGACTACTCTAATCAGTTCCTGGAAATGATGAACATGAGTCCGCCTTCAGGCTGAGCATGCGTAGTGCTCTCTGGTGGTTGTAACAGGTTCGCAAGATGACGGCTCTCCATCTTCCTCTCAGCTGGACTTTTTACCTTTTGACAGGCGCACATACTCTGTTAGTGGTCCTCACCGTTGCGCAACTCATAGTTGGTCCAAACTGGCCCTCTTCTTGATTAAGCTAGTCTTTAAATCTCAACATTCCCTTTCATACAATAGAAGTTAGTCAAACTTGCTTGCAACATCCCATTGTTTCTATTTTCTATACCTATTCTCCATACTTACTTAATTATTAGCTAGTTACACAAAGAAAGTTGAAATTTCCTATATCAAAAGGTCCCCTCTATCAACAGAAAGGCTGCTATAAAGTCTCCAAGGAGTCTTCTCTTCTCCAGGCTGAACAAGCACAACTTTCTTGGCCTGTCCTCATAGGCGAGGTGCTTCAGTCCTCCTTTGGACTTTCTCATGTTCAGCTTCTTGATGACCATCGCTCCCAAGTCCTTCTCCACAGGGCTGCTCTCAATCCACTCATTGCCCAGTGTGTATTTGTCCTTGGGATTGCCTCAACCCATGTGCAAGACTTTGCACTTGGCCCTGTTGAACTTCATGAGTTTTGTATGGTCCTGCCTCTCAACTCTGTTAAGGTCCCTCTGAATGGCATCCTTCCCCTCCAGTGTTCGATGACAGCGCACAGCTTGGTGTTGTCAGCAAACTTGCTGATGCTCCACTCAATCCCTCTTGTCCATGTCACCAACAAAGATGCTAATTAGTGCCAGTTCCAATACTGATCCCTGAGGAATGCCACTCGTCTCTGCTTTCCACTTGGACATTGAGCCATTGACCACAACTGTTGGAGTGTGACCATTCAGACAGTTCCTATCCACCATGTGGTCCATTCATCAAATCCATATCTCTCCAATTTAGAGAGAAGAATGTAATGTGTCAAATGCTTTGCACGAGTCCAGATAGATGATGTCAGCTGCTTTTTCTTTATCCATCAATGCTGTAACCCTATTGTAGAAGGCCACCAAATTTGTGTCTTAGCATACTTTCTGTGAGGATCCTCTCCATGATCTTACTAGTCACAGAGGTGAGATTGATTGGCCTGTAGTTTCCCAGGCCTCTTTTTCTTTTTTTTCCTCCAGAGAAACTGTTTATCTTTTCTGTGAGAAAGAATTCTTGTGATAACAGAAAAATCCCCAATAAGTGTATTAAAACAAGATGGTCTGGTATTGAGCCGAATCGATCTTCACATGTCGCACATAAACAATTGTGGCATTTTACTTGAAATCTTATTCTTCATGACATTTCATTAATCCCATTCTTTACACTCAGGGCTTTTTGTTGTCTTGTTTACATCTTCAAAGTCTACAAATGGGCTAAACTAACATAACAGATGCTGTGTGGTTTTGTTTGAATATTTTTATATGTGGACATCATCTATCTGTATAGACATATGCATAAAAGTATTATGCTTACATGTGTCTGTGAATATGTATCTATATATTTAATCTGTACCTGCCTATTATCTATCTATCGTGGAATGAAAGCAGAGTAACTACACCAATGAATTTGCTTCTCTAATGTAAATTTTTAACAAAGGGAAAGTTTCTTCAAGGAATAGATGGAACCTTTCAGAAAGTTTGAAATTTTGTTCTAAATGACCTTTCCCAAAGAAAGGTTTGTTGTTTGTTGCTTGTTGGCTTTTTTTCCCCCACAAATCAGCATTTTTTCCACTTCAATTTCAAACACTGGGAAAAAAACAAACCAAAAAACTCAAACACCCAGATTTGGAAATACTACACAATGCTTTTGAAAGTATTTGGTATTTCCAAGCATGTATTAGTCTTAAATAATAAGACTAATGCTAATAGCAGTGACAGTATTAAAACCATATCTAATTTCACCACTCTTTCAGCTCTTCAAGATGCTGTATTAATACTCTGTATTAACAGAGTTTAGAAATCATTACTTGGTCTGATACAGCACTGCACATCCCTGTAATGAAACTAAAGTTTTCAGAAAAAAAATACAGAAATCTTGACATTTTATCAGTAAAGACATGTATTTTTTAATGGGCATTCAATATGCTCCTGAAAAAAATGCAAGAAAAGAGGCAAGCAAAACACCCTTATCTGTATATATGAGTAGAATTCTTTATTACAATGATCAGATGCCATCATTGACTACTAAAGTGACAGTCTACTTTTGCTGTAAGTCTATAACTGGATTTTATCATTCTAGGCAACAGTTTCAAATACATGATAAAAAAGTTACAGCATTCCATCCATTCCTAGTATTCTTTAAAGTCGATCTATGTTTTCTAAAATAACTGTGAATAGCAACAGTATTAACAACTATTCTGTATATCCACTATGTAAACAAAACATTGGGTTTAGAAGGAAAGAAAAAGTTTAAGCAATCCTCCTGCCCC
>NW_010400659.1:0-7055 GCF_000710305.1 Buceros rhinoceros silvestris | reverse complement strand
CCTCCCCCCCCCCCCCCCCCCCCCCCCCCCCGAAGGTATTTAGTAACTGATTTGTTTCAAGTTTTTTATTTTTATTAGATGCAGAGGTGGAGATATGCCAAGAATGCAATTTTTATACTTATTCCATGGTTAACAAACTAGACTATGTGAATTCAAGTTCACTCCTACTTCAAGAAAGCTATGGAAATCTTCTAAAACTAATTCTAGAACTCTTTGAACAACTTTTTATTGGCAAAGGCGAGGATTTTAAATGTTCATGCACTATGGTCATCATCCAGGATTATTCACAGAATCACACACAGAATCACAGAATCATCTGGTTGGAAGAGACCTTTAAAATCATCAAGCTCAGCCATTCACTCTGCACTGCCAGTGTCCCTAAACCATATCCCTCAGCACCACATGCACATGGCTTTTAAACACATCCAGGGATGAGGACTCCACCATTTCCCTGGGCAGCCTGTTCCAATGCTTAACGACCCTCTCTGTAAAGACATTTTTCCTGATATCCAACCTAAATTTCCCCGATGCAACTTGAGGCCATTTCCGCTTGTCCTGTAATTCGTAACATGGGAGAAGAAACCAACAGAGGCCTCCCCCTTTTCCCTGGCCAGCCTGTTCCAATGCTTAACGACCCTCTCTGTAAAGACATTTTTCCTGATATCCAACCTAAATTTCCCCGATGCAACTTGAGGCCATTTCCGCTTGTCCTGTAATTCGTAACATGGGAGAAGAAACCAACACCCACCTCCCTACAACCTTTTTTCAGGTAGTTGCAGAGAGCAGTAAGGTCTCCCCTGAGCCTCCTCTTCTCCAGACTAAACATTCCCAGTTCCCTCAGCCATTCTTCATAAGATAAGTTCTCTAAACCCTTCACTAGTTTTGTTGCCCTTCTCTGATCCTGCTCCAGCACCTCCACGTCCTTCTTGAAGTGAGGTGCCCAAAACTGGACACAGTATTCAAGGTGTGTCCTCACCTGTGCCGAGTACAGGGGGACAATCACTTCCCTCCTCCTGCTGGCCACACTGTTTCTGATACATGCCAGGATCCCATTGGCCTTCTTGGCCACCTGGGCACACTGCTGGCTCGTGTTCAATTGGCTGTCAACCAGCAACCCCAGGTCCTTTTCTGCTGGCAGCTTTCCAGCCAATCCTCCCCAAGCCTGTAACGCTGCAGGGAGTTGTTGTGGCCCAAGTGCAGGACCCGGCACTTGGTCTTGTTGAATTTCATGCAATCGGCCTTGGCCCATTGATCCAGCCTGTCCAGATCACGTTACAGGCGAGAGCTGGACAAACTTCGATTGAAAGCTGAAAATGTTAAACTCCCAGAAGTTTCTTTTCATTATTCTTATTCTAGTAGACAGTAATAAGCTGAAGATTTTATACAGTCTGATTTGAGTCTGACCATGATTCTTAAAACTTATCCTCCCTGAGACTTGAACACCTGATCTAATTACAGCAATAAAGCATAAATTATACTTGAGCTTTCCTTTCAGCTTATGTTATTTTTCCATAGTTATTCCTTCAGCAATCTGACTTCAGGCTTGCAATTCCTTTTACTTCAGAGAATCCATTCAGCCATTGGTTCCTGAAAACAACAAGATCTACTCACTTAAGTTAAAATTAACTTAAAATTATTATTATTTAAAAGCCCCTAAAACATCTTGTCTGAACATATAATCTGTAACTGATTCAAGAAACCATCGTGTATACAGAAACTGAGACAAATTGGTAGATTGAATTTCTTTTCATTTTTCCCCATTGGTTCCTGAAAACAACAAGATCTACTCACTTAAGTTAAAATTAACTTAAAATTATTATTATTTAAAAGCCCCTAAAACATCTTGTCTGAACATATAATCTGTAACTGATTCAAGAAACCATCGTGTATACAGATGTATACACTTAACTGCAGAGATTTTCCTGTAGTATGTTCTGTATGCTTTGGCATTTTAGTTCTTCTTTATTGGATTTGCTTTTAACTGGAATATATATTTATATACTCTGTATATACCTTTGATCTCAGATATACCGGAATTTGCTCTGGTAGAATGACTCTGGGGAAACAAAATGAAAATAACACATTCCAAAAAAACCCTGAGTGCTGTCATCCTTTATTTTTGGTATTGTAGTAGGTTCCTGCTCACCTAACGTTTGGAGTGGGATGCAGTTACTGAAATAAAGCTGCTTGCTGTCATTTGAGATTCCCTGTAGTGGAATATATGACCTCGGATCTTGGGAAACTATGCCTCTGGAGACGCACATAGAGGCCAGCTGGAATGCTCTAGATCATCTGAGAAAACACTATCCATGTGTAAGCATCTCAATGCTAAAATAGACGTCTATATGATAACCATCTACACCAGAAGCCAACCAGTCTTCTTTTATAAATGATGGGAAAAAATGGTGGTCTTACATCAGAATGTCCCCACCTGATATCTAAACCAAGTTCAAAATATAATTAAAAAAACCTGTGATCAACGGTTGCTCGTTTTTTTGAGGCATCTAAACCTTGCTAGTTGAATTCCTCCTTAACCTAAAAGTCTTCTGTGCAACACAGGCAAAGAACTTGCCTCATACAAGAAGAGTAAGCCCAGTTCAGTTGTCCACAAATAGGTCTCTCAAAATAACCAAGAATACCTCAGAGGTGACATATGTAACCGAAGATCTATGGAAGACCCGTGTGGTTCTGGACTAGTAGTTGGAAGCCAGCTAGAGTACCTTAGGCATCTCAAATCATTAGACATTTGTACATGGGCATCTGAACTGAGACCTGAGACTTGCAACCTAGTCATTTCAGGCTAGCTTTATAGCCGGGGAGGATATGCCCAGCTTCTGAGCAAAGCTCATGGGATCTATTTTAGATGTCTTCTTTAAAGTAAGGTAAATTCTTCCCCTGGCTGCTTAGTGGCATCAAAATCTTGTTGATCCTTTGAAGCACTAAGCATTAAACCAAGAAAATATGTTGACAAGTATTTTGTTTTTAAGCTCATAATGATTAAATTAAGTTAAACAACCGCTTAAGGACATTTACTGGATCATGAATAGACTGAATGGCTTACAGGATTAAGCCTTCAACAGAAACTAAAACCAGGATTTCATCAAAGACAGGGGGAGAGAAAAAGAAACTAGGAAAGGACAAAAGGGCACTGTTCAATTTCTTTGTCAAATCCAGAAAACTATGTGATCTGTTTAGTACTTTGCTACGATTGACATTTGGTTTCATCTGACTTGAATTCAGGCCAACCCTTTTGAGATACTAATGCTTACAGAATTTGATCTAAACACTGAGTAAGGTGACTCTACAGCTGTTAGCCAGAAGAATGTAATTTTGGGGTAGAAACACGTTTCTTTTCATGCTGAGAATTTTTGAAAGGTAGAAGGTCAAGGGAATGCAATATGTTCTCATTTTGTGTGTCAGAAGAACTTATAGTCATATGAGATTCTTTTATTTTTGGTTCACTGGAAATTCATAAAACTTAATTAATGAAAAATATGTGTTTAGATAGAACAATGTAAAAATAGCAGAAGCAATTCTTTGTCTCTTCAGTTACACAACTGAATTTCCTCAGAGGTTTTTTCTGTAGGTTAATTGGTAAAACTGAGAGACATGTTCCCGAACACATAGCACAGAAGCTATTAAAGAGTAATTTATACAGTAATTATACCTCCAGCTGTGACACAATCCTACTCTCTCCTACTTATCATACTTACTGGTATGATCAACTAACCAAAGCGGTGTCATATATAGTCCTACTACAGCTTCCTAATTTAGAGCTTCCATGTTGGCATCAGCCCATAAGAAGGAGAAATAGAAACAATGACAGAAGCAAGCCACAATCATCCAAATTCCCTCTCACATCTGGTCTAGCAGTACACTGAAACTGCCAAAATTAAAATGATTAAGTAGCATTATAAATATCTCTCTCTTGAGATATATGTATGTATTCTTCCAATTTAACACTTGTTGGGCTGTTATAAAGTACTTCTGTCATTCT
Source organism: Buceros rhinoceros silvestris (assembly GCF_000710305.1). Taxonomy (NCBI): domain Eukaryota; kingdom Metazoa; phylum Chordata; class Aves; order Bucerotiformes; family Bucerotidae; genus Buceros; species Buceros rhinoceros. The sequence continues at coordinate 3,058 of NW_010400659.1, read as the reverse complement.
TTATCATCACTATGAGAAAAATAACGTTGACATCCATACAAACTTCATAAGCTTCTGCGGGGACTCTATCAAAAGGAAGTTGCTAATCTTTACCTGTAATTCCCTTTTACTGAAAGGCTTCAAAAGAATTACACATCTATTTATTTAATAAATTATTTAGACTTGATAAGCTATCCTGAAGCTGTTACGATTTTCTGGAAATTAAATTATTTTCTGTAACAATTTAAATTAAAAGATACTCAGTAATAAAGGGAGAAAAAGTTTTCTACATTTCAGTTTCTCGTGCTATGCAGTCACAGAATGTAGGTGGGATTATTTATTACATTTTATAGTATTGAAAACACAAGCAAAAGCAGAAAACTCTCAAAAAAACTGTTCAGAGATTTTATTCCCATAAATGTGTAGGGGGAAGAGGGAGCTTCTCATTAAAAAGTATTCCTATGTGTTCTTAGGTTGTATAAATTTCTTCAATAAAATACATGTTTAACAAAAAATGTTTGTCTTCTCCTCCTACTTCTTCCTATTCTTTTATTTTCTTTCAAGCATCTAAATAGATTTCTAAAGTTCTAAACAAAGAAAAATCTCTGTATAAAATTTGAAGAACGGACCATGGAGATTTCTTTAAAAAAAACCATAGAAAAGTAATCAGTGAATCATAAGGCATGACATAAAAATGTGGTGGGTTAGTAGGTGCTTCAAGGATGTTGTTCTGTGTTCTGCACCTTCAGGGTGTAACTCCAGGAATGCATAAAGGATTCAAGGCTTGGAAAGCTTAATGAATTAAAACACTATAATTAAATGTTTCTTTCTTGTCATCAGTGATAGTCTTTTGAGCAAATCGATCTTCTTTTTTTTTTTTCTTCTCATAGGTAAGCTCTGGTTTTGCTTACATTTGTTGCAAAGAAAAGAACATTTGTTTGCTTTCCTTTTTAGAGGTGATTCTCTTTTTTTTTTCTTCAAGTAAATTTCAGAAGAGAGGAGAAACACAGCAGCACATTTCAAATGGAGAGTGGACATAAATCTGTTTTTGCTTCATTTCTTCCAGCAAAAAGCATTCACCTTTCAAATCTGTCTGATAGGTTTTAGCATGGAGATTTACAACCATTTCCTTAGTGTCATCATCACATCTGCATATTTTGAAATCCAACATGCTCTGAGACTAGCTACACTTGACCTTTATATCTCTATGTGAGGAGAGAGCAATTAGCTTTAAAGCATTCTATTTGGATGTTATCATTACATTTCCTACACGATCTATTTCCTTAGTGTCATCATCACATCTGCATATTTTGAAATCCAACATGCTCTGAGACTAGCTACACTTGACCTTTATATCTCTATGTGAGGAGAGAGCAATTAGCTTTAAAGCATTCTATTTGGATGTTATCATTACATTTCCTACACGATCTCTCTTTGAAGAAGTTACTAGTCTTGTGACAGCTTTATTTCAATTAGGCACTTCTTCAAGGTATTAATTTTAGAATTATATCATAAAATGTAATTAAAAGCCATTTTTTCCCTTAGTTTTTAAAACAATGAAAAGGAGGTTGGGCTAATAGCTTTCTGTTTTATGTAACTTGAGTGTTTGAGGTATTTACTTATAGTGTTTTAATACTCCACTATCTTAGTAGTCTGAGTTTGTGTAAGGTGTTTTAGGCTACTGCTGTGATTCATGAGTCTGTTTAAGGCTTGTGAAGAAAGGTTGGCAATTGAAAATAACCTTAGCAACTTTGATGGACTTACTGGTCTGAATTAGAAAAATTTAGCTGCAGGGTTTTGGTTTTGGTTTTTTGTTTGTTTGGTTGGTTTTTTTGTTTTGTTTTATTTTTTGTTGTTGGTGGTGGTGGTGGTTGTGGGGTTTTTTTTGCTTTGGTATGAAAAAAAAAACAGGCAAAACAAATAAGCTGGACCAAAACTAAAAGCCACTTTCAGGGTTTTACAGCAGGGTGAGTTTTGTGGTTGGAACAAGGCCGTTTGAAAGCAAGGCACGTTCCACCAGGACGACTGCTCAGCCAGCACGGTCTTGCAATGACCCCTGCCGGCTGCATCACCAATCCATGCACAAGTGGCCAGCAAACACATGCTCTAGCACTGCAAACCCTTCGGGCAGTGCATACGTGCATTCAAATGGCACAGAGGTTGAGAAATGGTCTTTATTTCTGTTTACACAGAAAGAAAGGGTGGATATTAGATGCCGTATTGATGCATTTGGTCACAAACAGGTGAAATAAACCAGCGTGACAAAGTAGGTAGATCAAAAAGCAAAGCATAATACTCCATTCCACAAAACATAAAATAGTCTATGACTGTGGACAATAACTATCCAAAATACTTCAAAACAGCAGTGTACAGTGTTCTAAACTGAATGGCGCATAATTATATACCTACCACCTAAATATAGAATTCAAAGAAATTCTGTTCTTATACCATTCTCCTTATTATTCCTACTTTCCAGCCCATCAAATCTGTTAACAAAACTTATTGCTTCAATTCTAACAAAAATATTGTAAGTCAAAAAGTTACAATCTTTTCCTTATTCATCAACAGCTGTGAACATTCCCCTGAATCTGTTTCTGACTGCTGCTCCAGCTTCAATGCTCAATGAAACTACAGAAGGGGAGACAGTTGGATTTTAATTAACTGATCCTGGAGATCTCCTTTAAGGCTATGAGGGATCTCAAGTCACTTTCTTCAGCTGGAGGAAAATATGAGCAGAGCCCACTACTGACCTTGAAAAAAGAAATGGAGGAGAAAAGTATAGCCCTAGTACTTTTTCCTAACCTACTAGAAAATAAAAATTCATGCTATTTGAAGAGTTACATACCTTTCAGGAATAAATGTTCTACACACACACAAAAAAAAAAAATGTTGAAATGGGTCACTGAACTTTAAGCTGTTAATGAAAGGGCAATAAGTTGTCAGGGATGGCAAAAAAAGACAAGATTAAAGAAATTAAATAAGAAAAGTTGGAAACATTAGAATGATTGTTATGAAAACAGTGTCGTCATGATTCTTAATGAAATTTTAGTTCAGTCTTTTTTTTTGCACTTATGCAATC
>NW_010400658.1:7101-10028 GCF_000710305.1 Buceros rhinoceros silvestris | reverse complement strand
GGGGCACTGGGAGATGGCAGCTCTGGCTTTGGGGTCTGTTTGCAGATAGTTCACGCTGGAGCAGGGGGTGGTCAGCGTGGGGTGTCCGGTTGTCAGGGGTGCACTGCTCACACACCATCACCACCCGCAGACCCTGGGCCCTCCTCTGGGCAGCTGCCCCTGCAGGAAGCTGGACTGGTGCCGGGGAAGGTGGCTGGGGCTGTGCTGCGGGTGGGGCTGACTCTGGGCCAGGGCTGGTCTTGTTGCCAGGGCTGGGGGCTCTGCCAAGCCTGGCTTTGCCCCCGGGGGCTCTTGGGGAGGGGCACAAGGAGGAGGAGTCCGTACTGATGCCAGGGAAGGCCGCTGGATCCGTGCTGCAGGCGGGGGTGACTCTGGGCTGGGGCTGGGCTTGTTGCCAGGGCTGGTGTCTCTGCCAAGCCTGGCTTTGCCCCTGGGGGCTCTTGGGGAGGGGCACAAGGAGGAGGAGTCCTGGGAGGCATAAAGGTGCCCCTCACCTTCTGCAGCTTCACCCAGGACTCACCACACTGCAGAGGAAGATGAAGGTGGCAGTGCTCAGCGTGGCCCTGCTCTGCACCATCCTGCTGTGCACCCCGCGGGATGCTGAGGTGAGTCCCCAATGCCACCGGGAGGGGCTCAAGGCTGGGGATGGCTCTTGGCTGCAGGACACCAGCTCTCCTGCACCATGACGTTTTGGTGGGGAGCACCACAGCCCTTGCCCTGGCCTCTCCCTTCCGCAGGCGAGGAGCTCCTGGAGGCTGCCCTGCACCTCCAGCCCTGCGCAATGCAGCTTTCTCCCTCCCCCAATCCCCTCTGGCCCCTCCAATCCCCCCACAGAGAAGCTGCTTGTGCCCACAGCCCCACAGCCTCACTCGATGGTTGGACCTGGCCACTCCCTGTGAGGGTCCACAGCAAACTCCAGGGAGGGCCCCCCTAGTTTCTTGTCATGGTGGCCCCACATCCCCCCTTTTGGGCCTCCCCATCCCATCCTTTTGGTCCCCTCAGACATCTCCTCCCCCACGATCTCCTCCGTGTCCTGACTGGGGTCCCCACATGCCCTCCCAGTGACCGTTCCCAAGGACTCTTCCCGTCTTGCCCTCAGTCCTTGGCCTTTCAGCACGTCCCCTGGGGCAGTGGCCCCGCATCCCCTTCCTTGAAGCCCCACTGCCAAGCCCTCTGCCAAGACCCTCCCTTCTGCCCTCTGCACTCCTCTCCCTTCTGCCCCCACCAACCACCTCGCTTCAAGTCCCCACATCCCCAACCCTTGACTTCCTTCGCCCCTCTCTCGCACCCCACGCAATCCTGTCCCTTCAACCCCCCTGCACCAGTCCCTTGCCGTTCCATCATTCACCCCTGTGCCCAGTCTTTGGGGTCCCCCCAGCAGCACCCCCATCCTCTTTGAAGGCCCTGAATTCCCCTTGTCTCTTTGTCCCCACCCCCACCCCTGGTCCCTGCAGGAACAGGCTCCCCGGGGCAACAGTGAGGGATGGGGCTGGGGGAAACCAAAGGGACATTGGGGGAAGCCACAGGCCTGAGGGGACTGGGGACACCTGTGCCCCTCCCACAACCCCACCGAGGTCCAATCTCACCACCCCTTTGCTCTCCTTTCTCAGGCATCCGCGCACCAAAGGAGAGCTCGTGCTCTGGCTGTAAGTAGTGGGGTGGTCCTGGGGAAATGGGGGGCACTCTGGTCTCTGGGACTCTAGGACTCTGGGACTGGGGTTGCTCTCCTTCCTCAAGCATCCGCGCACCAAAGGAGAGCTCGTGCTCTGGCTGTAAGTAGTGGGGTGGTCTTGGGGAAATGGGGGGCACTCTGGTTCCCCCCATGCCTTGCTGCGACTGGGGTCATCCCAGTGACCCCTGAGCTCTCATGGTCTCTCCACAACTCCACTTAGACCAAGATGAGGCACCGCTCAGGGCTGAGGTGGGTACCACCAGTTCTGCTGGCCCTACACCCTCCACTCTATGGCCACCACACTCCAGGGCAACCCAGTGTCACCCAGCACACCCCACTGCAACCCCAAAGAAGGCCTCTGCACCCCGATGTTTTCCCAGGGAGGGCCCCTTCCCCTGGGCCCCCATTGCATTCCCATCCATCTCGGTACACCCCAGCACGACCCAGCACCCCAGTGTCACCCAGCACACCCCACTGCAACCCCAAAGAAGGCCTCTGCACCCCGATGTTTTCCCAGGGAGGGCCCCTTCCCCTGGGCCCCCATTGCATTCCCATCCATCTCGGTACACCCCAGCATGACCCAGCACCCACCACCCTACCAAGGTCCAATCCCATCACCTTTTTCTTCTTCAGGCATCCGTGGACCCAAGTGGAGATGTCAGTGGGAACGTAAGTAGTGGAGTGGTCTTGGAGGGCATCCAGTGCGGGGAGCTGGAGGGCACTCTGGTCCCGCCATGTCTTGCTGGGACCGGGGACGTCCAGCTCTCACGGTCTCTTTACAGGTGCAAGTAGAAGGAGTTGAGCTGTTGGGCGCTGAGGTGGGTACCACCAGTTCTGTTGGCCCCAGACCCTCCCCTCCATGGCCATCCTCTCCAGGGCATCCCAGTGTCACCTAGTCCACCCCAGTCCACCCCACTGCAAGCCCAGAGAACTCCTCTGCACCCCAGTGTTTTCCCAGGGAGGGCACCTTCACCAGGGCCCCCACTGCACTCCCACCCATCCCAGTGCACCCCAGCATGCCCCAGCACACAGCCACGCACCCAGCTGGACCCTCGCCCAGCACCCCCACGGCTTTCTGTGCACCACCTTGCAAGCTCATGGCGCCCTGTTCTCCAAAGAGGCACCTGCCCCGAGGACCCCAGTGCTTCCCCTACCCCCCAGCACAGCCCAGGGCACCAAATGTGTCCCTCACCCTTCCTTTCTCCCCAGCTTCCTGCAGTTGGTGCTGATTTGGATGTCGGGCTCGATAGAAACT
>NW_010400658.1:6848-7089 GCF_000710305.1 Buceros rhinoceros silvestris | reverse complement strand
CCCCAAGAGGCCCCTGCCCCGAGGACCCCAGTGCTTCCCCTACCCCCCAGCACAGCCCAGGGCACCAAATGTGTCCCTCACCCTTCCTTTCTCCCCAGCTTCCTGCAGTTGGTGCTGATTTGGATGTCGGGCTCGATAGAAGCGTGCTTGCAGCTCTCTTGGGCTAGGTGAGCAGCATGAGGGCGCCTCCACCCCCACAGAGGACCCTGGGCCCCACGGGGTCCCGGGGTGCTCAGGGCTG
>NW_010400658.1:6521-6823 GCF_000710305.1 Buceros rhinoceros silvestris | reverse complement strand
AGAGGGGAGAGGGTCCCAGCGCCATGTCCCAGGGGGAGCTGGACAGAGCTGCCCCCAGGCCTGCCCTTGCCCTCAGTGGGGCTCGACGGAGCCCCAGGGTCCCCGTGAGGCCAGGCAGGGGCTCTGGTGCCATCCAGGGCCATGTGGGTCTCAGGAGAGCCAAGTGCTGTCCCGGGTCTCTTGAGGGCTCTGCTTCCCTTCTCCTTCGGCAGGTCTGTGCAGAGAGAGGGGGTGGGGACAAGGCCCCTGTCCCGTCCCAGCGGACACTGCACGTCTCATTTTGGGCTCTGTCTTCCAGGACG
>NW_010400658.1:6048-6413 GCF_000710305.1 Buceros rhinoceros silvestris | reverse complement strand
TGGTCTGTGTCTGCCAGGACGGAAAGGGGTGGTGACAAGCCAGGGCCGTCCCCATCCAGCGGCATGAGGAGATGGTCATCCCTGGACGACGCGCCCTGATCCCCTGGGAGCCCTGGGCCCTTTCCCTCCCCTGATCAATAAAGCCCTTCAGCAAAGCTCCGCTCTGCCTGGGGGTGTGTGCTCGTGTCCATGTCCCCCTCCTCGGGCAGCCCCCCAATGTCCGCGTCCTCTCCGGCAGCGCCCCGGGCAGGAGCAGCCTGGCGGAGGGGAGGGCTGGCAGCCCGCGTGCCTGGGGCTCTCTCTGCACAGGGGCTCCCCTGGAGCATCCCGGCAGATGCCAGCAGCAGCCCGGGCCAGACGGGGGG
>NW_010400658.1:5595-5884 GCF_000710305.1 Buceros rhinoceros silvestris | reverse complement strand
CCTCGGTGCGCACCAGGCTTTGGGAGGGACCAGCCCCCCCAGGGCTTTGGGCTGGGGGCAGCAGAGGACCATGCCCAAGAAGCCGGCACCCTGGGTTCTGTGCCCCGCTCAAGGAGGGGCGCAGCTCCCCTGCCCCACGGGCTCAGCCCTCCTGGCTTCAGCGCAGATCCCAGAGCCCCAGCCTGGGCCCAGAGCCCTTCCTGCACCCCCAGCCCACACCCTTTTCTGGGGCACCCCCAGCACCGGCCACCAAGGCAGCTCATGGCCACCACAGGCTGGAAGCACCCCC
>NW_010400658.1:4958-5258 GCF_000710305.1 Buceros rhinoceros silvestris | reverse complement strand
CAGCGGGGTCAGCTGCAGGGGAAGGTTTCCCGGGTGGCCTTGGGGGAGACCTGAAAGGCTCAGGGGGCTCCTCTCAATCCCATCATCCCCCAGCCTCTCGAAACACTGGGCATCGCCCACACCCAGGGGCAGGACCTTGTCCTTGGCCTTGTTGGACCTCCTGAGGGTCACATGGGCCCACTCCTCCAGCCAGAGAAGATCTCTCTGCAGGTCACCCCTTCCCTCTGGCCCGTCAGCTGCACCACACAACTTGGTGCCATCTCACAGCCTGCTGAGGGTGCCCTCGACCCCGCTCCCGTG
>NW_010400658.1:4187-4719 GCF_000710305.1 Buceros rhinoceros silvestris | reverse complement strand
ACCTTTTGGCTTTTCTGGACAGCACCAGCCAGCCGGTTCCTGCTCTAACCGTCCAGCCACCAGCTCCGTCTCTCTCCAGTGGAGTAACCAGAACGTTGTGGGGACGTGTCCAAGGCCTCGCTCCAGTGCAGGGAGGTGACATCCATTGCTCTTCCCTTCTTTGCTGACGCCATCATTCCTTCGTAGGAGGCCACTAGTTTGCTCAGCTCCGTTGGCCCTTGGAGAAGCCCAGGGCACCCACCCAGAGCAAGGGCTCTTTCTGTGATGCCGTCAGATGGTGCCCACGGGTGGTGCTGGGACAGCTGCAGGGTCCCCAGGACGAGCAGCTCCAACCTGCTGCCCCGAGAGCTCGGGCGGGGCCAGTGGTTCCTGTTGGTTTAAGCCCCCAACCCGTGTCTGGAGACAGTCACTGCTGTGGGCTGGAGCTCTGGGGAAACTGGAGCCTTTCCCCACCCTGGAGGCCCAGCTCAGCCTGGTGGGTTTTGCCCCCCATCCGCAGGGGCACGTCAGCAAAGGAAGCAACCGCCATGAC
>NW_010400658.1:3539-3946 GCF_000710305.1 Buceros rhinoceros silvestris | reverse complement strand
CCCGCCCGCAGCCACGCACCGTCAGGCAGCCCCGGGACTGGCTGCAGCTTCCTTTGCTCCAGCAACTGCTCAGAGATGTTTTTAGAGATACCTTGAGAGAACAGATCCATTTCTAGAAAGTATCTGTAAAGCCAGTAGAAACGGTGCACGTCTGTGCACAGACAGGTTTTATTTGATTGTCGCTCGATGCAGTGTTTCTGCAGATCCGCTTTTCTGCAGCCAGGTCTAGATGTCTCTGTGCAAGCAAACCCGTGTAAAGCTGCCAGCAGCACCTACCCGGCACCACTGAGCCGTGGGTGTAAGGCAAGGAGCCCTCCTCCAGCAGCAGCTGGTGGAGAGAGCAGGGGCAGCTGAGCTGGGAACAGCAAGACAAGGGAAAGGCAGGGGCAGGGGGGGCCCCCTTCACG
>NW_010400658.1:2222-3353 GCF_000710305.1 Buceros rhinoceros silvestris | reverse complement strand
GGACCTTCAAGAGGGTGGAGGGATGCCTGAAGGGTGGTGGACAAGCTGGAAGATGCCCATGGGCTACGGCCCCCTTCTCGCAGGCCTCCAGGACGCCCCTAACAAGTCCTGTCAGATGGAAAGAAGGGTCCGGTCCTGTGAGGGGACCGCGAGGCCCCTCCAGCCCAGCCCAGCCCAGCCCAGCCCAGCCCAGCCCTGCAGGGTGGCCGTGCCGGGTTCCTGGAGCAGAGTGTGGGCTCGGAGCAGAGCAGCGAGACACAGGCCATGGGGGCGGTGACCAGGAACACCAGGACAAAATGCCAAGCTCAGGAGCACATGTGCATGGGGACCAAGAGGAGAAGTCCCACAGGGGATTCCCCAAAAGAATGAATAAGAGAAACCAGCCGCTGGGCCTGTGAACTGCAAACTTGGTTTCCAGGTGTCACACCAAGAAGTGGGGTGCTGGGGAGGATCCCTCTTTGCCCATGGTTGTGGAGGACATCACAGAGCCCTGTAAGACCATTTAGAGGTGCAGGCTGTTCCTACAGGTTTTGCCTTGTTCTTAGGACAATGTTTCCAAAACTCCAGATGAGATCTGGAGCGTGGTCAGAAGTCACGAGGGGGCTGGGACTTGCCCAGCTCCACTGGAGCCCCAGCAGCCAAACGCTCTGTGTACGTGTGTACGTGTGTACGTGTGTGTGTTTGTCTCATCAGAGGGCAGGGCAGGGGGTGCTGGGGGTTGACTTGAAGGCATTAGGCAGGGCAGGACCTGAGCAGGGTGCAGACGGTATCGATAAGGGATGGAGATCGTGCTGGGCTGGCTGGGATGGAGTTGCCTGTCTTGACTGCAGCCTCTCGGGGGCCGTGCTTCGTGCTGGCGGCTGAATCAGTGCTGAGAAGACACCGATGCTGTCGCTAGTGCTGGTGAGTGCCAGCAGAGCATTAAGACCTTCTCTGACTCCCCCTCTGCCCCCACAGTTAGAGGAGGCTGTGGGTGGGCCAGAGGCTGCTGGGAGGAGACCAAGGCAGGAGAGCTGATCAGAGATCCTCCAAGCCATAGGGGGTCTTGTGCAGCGCTGAGTCTGGGAGGGAGCTTCTGCAAAGCGGCCGTTGCTGGGAGACTGTCTGTCCTCGGCTCTGCTGCCGGCAGCG
>NW_010400658.1:1579-2050 GCF_000710305.1 Buceros rhinoceros silvestris | reverse complement strand
CTGCTCCTTCCTTTTTCTCTCCCGCCACTTCCTAAACTCTTTCTCTGTTGTGATACGTTCAGGCAAAGGGCCAAGCCCTGAGCTCCAGCCCCTGCCCAGGCACATCCTGTCCCTCACACAGTGCTCAGGGCTCTTCCTGGGGCAGAGGGAGGTGGGCACGTGGGCATGTGCAGTGGCACCAGCAGGACTCTGGTCCAACACCTGGCAGGCTCGCGGATAGGGAAGGGGAGGCCATGAGCCCCTGGTGCTGGAAGGAGAAGGTGCTTCCTCACAGTCAGCAGGGGCAGAGCCAAGAGCCAGAGCCAAGGGCAGAAAGAGCTTGGCCCTCTTGGGGCTTCTCAGACATTCTTCATCCCTCTCTCCTCTCCACCACAGGCTGTGCTATGGGGGTCCACAGCTGCACCTCTTCCTCTGCAGGCTGCTGACAGCCACCCTGCTGCCACATCTTGCTTTCCCCTCAGCAAATGCCTT
>NW_010400658.1:0-1340 GCF_000710305.1 Buceros rhinoceros silvestris | reverse complement strand
GGGGTAGCCGCGGGCAGCCTGGGGTTTTAGTGTGGGGTTTTTATATTGTTAAAGCGTGTCTGGAAGGGGCCAGACCAAGGCTGGCACAAAGCAAGCGGCAGGACTGTGTGCAAGGGGTGAAAGGTCCCATGTCCGCTCCTGGCTCATATCTCCAGCATCTCTGAGAGCACTTTTTTCTTTGGAAAGGAGCATCTTTACTTGAATTAAACTGTATTTTTTTTAGTAAGATGAAACTAAAGCTGCTTTATCTCTGACTCCTCCGGAAGAGCACGGCTACGTAGTTGTGACGTGCCGTTACTGATCGTCTGCAAACTCTGAGACCAGTTTTCGCCAGGTCCTTTGTAGAAAACCCTCAGTTGGTGCAAAGTGCCCCCAGAGTTGGTGCAGAACTTGTGTGGAATCACACGCAGAGTCATTGGAAGCAGGTCGAAGCAGCAGGGACTTCTGCAGGGTGTCTGCTCTAAGGGTGTGCTCAAGGCAGGTCTAGTGTCAGAATGGCTCAGGTTTGACAGCGCCTGGACTGAGGAGGGGGGTTTCACAGCATCTGGGTCCCTGTTCCCGGGTGACAAAGTGCATAAAGGCAATGGTCTGCGGGTCAAAGCTGCGCTTTCGACTGGCTCGCTGTCAGAGCTGGGAAACGTTCGTCCTCGCCCTTTAAGACCGGTTTCCAAGGTCCTTACACAACCACACTTCTAGACCTGCACTAGTGCTCGGGCTCAACCCTTGTCAATGTTTTCACAGCTCGGCAGCCTCGCAGCTCTGTTGCCTGGGATCAGCACAGAATGAAATCCCCGTGGGTGGAACAAGTGCTTCCAGCGTGACCACCAGCGTGACCCAGGCAGGGGAGGCATCGCACAAGCAAAGCGTGAGGGCTGTTAACCCTGGTGCACCATTTCTAGGTGTGGTTGTATTCCCTTCTTTACCTGCTGTCTGTAGGTTGTTAAACTCAGGAATTCGTCTTTTCAGCGTCTTCCTGGGAAAGGGGCCGTGTCCAGAGACCTCGGCTGGAGGCAGCTTGCCCCCGAGTTCCACACTTGCCGTCTCCCGCTGCTCCAGTCAGACATGGGCCTTTGTTTCCCCCCAGCCTTTCCTTGATCCCATACTGCTTGACTGGTTGAAAATTTTTCTGTTTTTTTTACCGTGTCCAGAGACCTCGGCTGTAGGCAGCCTGCCCCCGAGTTCCACACTTCTCCCGCTGCTGCAGTCAGACATTGGCCTTTTCTTCCCTCCAGCTTTTCCTTGTTCCCATATTGCTTGATTGGTTGAAATTTTTTTTGGTTTTTGTTTTTTGGTTTTTTACCCCTACTTCAGAAAGAAAAGCACCAGTGAAAAGACCACCT
>NW_010400657.1:18449-18668 GCF_000710305.1 Buceros rhinoceros silvestris | reverse complement strand
GCAGGGGCAAGCCAGAGCGCGGCAGGCAAGGTCCTGCGCCCCAGCCTGGCTGCAGAGCAGCAGGAGTAGGCACAGAGCGGGCACGTCCCATTGCCTTTGGACAGGGCTGTGTGAGCTCCTCCGCTTCCAGGAGCGCCCCGAGTCTGAACGGGGCTTAGAGCCCAGCAGCCAGGGCCAGCTGCAGTCCCAGTGCCACCCGTGTGAAGGCAGAGTTATCCC
>NW_010400657.1:16030-18252 GCF_000710305.1 Buceros rhinoceros silvestris | reverse complement strand
AAACTGTACCGGCTGACGAAAATCAAGGGCTTGTTCTTCCTAACACCGGTTCCCCGGGCTCCCTTTCCTCCCGCGTTCATGGTCTCACCCCCAGACCACATCTTGGCTCTAACTTTCAGCCTCTTAAGACCGGAGGGCCTGAGCTGGAAGCGCTGCCTAACACCATAGCCCTGGGCACCAGCCGCCACGCTTCAGAGCCTTCATCCCCGACATCACCTGGCAGACCCCCAGGAACGGGAGGCCGTGATGGAGGCTGGCATCTGCTCCCCCTCCTGATGATGCCCTGTGGCATGGGATGGTGGTTTGGCTCCTGCCCCCAGCCCTAATGCCCTGTGGCTGTTGCACACGGGGCTGGTGGCCTGATGATGCCCTGTGGCATGGGATGGTGGTTTGGCTCCTGCCCCCAGCCCTAATGCCCTGTGGCTTCTGCACACGGAGCTGCTGCCGTGTTATCCTGCAGCCAGCGAGGTACGTGCCCCTCCCTGTGCTCCCCATCTGCAGGAGGTACTATCTCATCACCCAGGACCAGTCCGGAACGAGCTGGGAAGGGGCAGGCTGGGTTTGGCTCACTGGACAGGTGAAAGAACAAGCCGTAAGTGTTTCAGTGAAAACAAACCCCACTTCCCTTCCCCACAGCACGCAGAGGGGGAGAATCAGCATGGCCAACCCCTGATGCACCTTTCAGATTTTGCCCAGAAGGGCCAGCAACTCTTTTCTTTGACATAGTCACATTCAGCTGAGCAGGGATGTGTTGAGGACACAGCTCGGCCCAGCGCCAAACCCTGCATCAGCCACACCAGTGCTGGAAGAGCAGGCTTGGGCAAAGCCCAGGGGCGCCATGGCTGGGCTTTCTTCTGCCTCCTCAGGCTACAGTGCTGGTCATTGCTGGGTTCTGGACTCCAGACTGGCAAGACCGTGGGTCTGATTTATACCGAACTGCCTCCAGACCACAAAAACCAGCTCACCACTGCAGCTGGCGAGCGGGCGGGAGATACAGAGCAACAACGTACCAGGCACGTGGCTGCCAGCAGCAGCTACTGGTAATCACTGACCTTCGGTCTTGTCCCTGGGCATCTGGAGACAGATTTTCCAAAGCTGTTCCCTTGGTCTGGGAAAAGCAACTGGTGAAGGAATTTCCTGAATCAGAGCTGTTATCGCTGTTGGCCAGTTTGGGCTTCCCGGACGAGAAGGCATGGCCAAAGCCATCATGGACTAGACTTCTTTTCTCCTGGCTGTCCTTTGACCTGGACGAGCTCGTTTGAGTGGAGGGAGGGGAGGAAGTATCGTTTCCTGAGTCATATTCATGACACTCTCCGTTCTGGCTGGCTAGCTTGCCAGGCGGGCTGTCTGTTTTGGTAAAGAGGTCAGCAGAAGACCCTGACTGAGAGATCTGAAAGCAAAAAAGCCATTTGGCATTGTTTGAACGTTTGGTTGTTGTTGTTTTTTTTTTTTCTGGGGGTGTGTTTTTGGTTTTACTTTGCTTTTTTTTTTTTTTTTAAATAAACCCAGAAATTTTACCATCATGATGCACTGAAACAAAAGGAAAGAAACAAAGTAAGAAAGAAAGAAAAAGAAGAAAGAGGAGAAGAAAATAAAAGTACATATCCCTGAAAGAAATCCACAGTAAGAAGAAACTTCTTTTCCCCCTGCTATGATAATGGGAAGATTTAGAGATCATGCAAAGAGTGTCAGCATGCGATTCATGTTAAAGAAAAGAGTTCAACAAAGTAAACGGGCAACCAAAGAATCAAAATAACTAACTGAAAAAAGGTGTAACAGAGGACAAAGCCCTTATTTGACCTTAAAGAGGGGGAGGGGGAAAAAAAGAAATGGGTATATACATATAAAAAAATCCTACATAATCCTTGGAAAGAAAATAAAAATGAAACAAAATCTTAAATGAGTGAATTTTTAAAGCTTCCTTAATAAAAAGGCTGAATGACTGTCATTAAAATAAGCAAAGAAAAATAAAATCAAGTTAAGGGCTTCTGTACAAAGTAAAAACTGGCAAATAAACAAGTTTAAAACTTTGAAACTAAAAAAAAAAAAAGGGAAAAAGGAAGGGGGAGGGGAAAAAAGAAAAATCCCTCTGGAAATAAAAGGTATACCGATACTTCTTTGTGTGCTTTTTTCCCCCTGAAGAAGATATAGCTAATGCGCTCGAGTGACCTCTAAGAAATTCCCTGGTGTCTTGCGGATAGCATCCACTTACCCATCAAGAA